>NC_069499.1:709131578-709327508 GCF_027579735.1 Bombina bombina | reverse complement strand
TCCTTCTTCAAAGAAGGAACGTCTTTTGCATAATCTGGACGTAGTCCGTGCCTTGAAGTTTTACTTACAGGCTACTAAAGATTTTCGTCAAACATCTGCCCTGTTTTTCGTTTACTCTGGACAGAGGAGAGGTCAAAAAGCTTCGACAACCTCTCTCTCCTTTTGGCTTCGGAGCATAATACGCTTAGCCTATGAGACTGCTGGACAGCAGCCCCCTGAAAGGATTACAGCTCATTCTACTAGAGCTGTGGCTTCCACCTGGGCCTTTAAAAATGAGGCCTCGGTTGAACAGATTTGCAAGGCTGCGACTTGGTCTTCGCTTCACACCTTTTCAAAATTTTCAAAATTTGACACTTTTGCTTCTTCGGAGGCTGTTTTTGGGGGAGAGGTTCTACAGGCAGTGGTTCCTTCAGTTTAAGTTCCTGCCTTGTCCCTCCCATCATCCGTGTACTTTAGCTTTGGTATTGGTATCCCACAAGTAATGGATGATCCCTGGACTGGATACACTTAAGAGAAAACATAATTTATGCTTACCTGATAAATTTATTTCTCTTGTAGTGTATCCAGTCCACGGCCCGCCCTGTCCTTTTAAGGCAGGTCTAAATTTTAATTAAACTACAGTCACCACTGCACCCTATGGTTTCTCCTTTCTCGTCTTGTTTCGGTTGAATGACTGGATATGGCAGTGAGGGGAGGAGCTATATAGCAGCTCTTTTGTGGGTGATCCTCTTGCAATTTCCTGTTGGGAAGGAGAATATCCCACAAGTAATGGATGATCCGTGGACTGGATACACTACAAGAGAAATAAATTTATCAGGTAAGCATAAATTATGTTTTTACCGAAGGTGGTATCATTTTTGTTCTTTCACTTTGTCCTAACCCCATAATCTTGATGTGGTTAGGGCTTTGATATTCTACTACCGATTTGCGTCAATACTCTAGTTGTTTGGTTTTGTATTTGGGTAAACAAAAGGGGCAATAGGTTACATCTGTTTTGTTTTCATTTTGGTTACAAAGTCTCATTTGTTTGGCTTACTTGGAGGCTGGTCACTCTTCCCACTCAGTGCCTACATTATGGGCGTTTAAAATGAGGCTTCTGTAGAACAATTTTGCAGGGCAGCATCATGGTCTTCCCTTCATTTTTACCAGATTTTACCAATTCAATGTTTTTGCCTTTGCGAAGGCTCCTTCTGGAAGAAGGGTTTTACAGGCGGTGATAACAGAGAAATATGTGTCTGCTTTTCTTCTTCCCCCTTTTCTTTTATTCGTGGACTTCTCAACTTGGGTATAGGTTCCCAAGAGTAAGGTCGTGGACTCTCACAACCATTAGAAAGAAAACCTAAATTATTCTTACCTGATAAATTTATTTATTTCTTTGTTAAACAGGAACTCTTGGATATATAGACTTTTTAATTACTCCATAAGAATTAAATTGTGAATGTGATATGAATTTTTTTTTAATAGACAAATTTTTAAAATAGTTATAAACTAACTTACATTTCGATTAATATCAGTAGATGTGTATTTCTTGTCTTGTTTGTAACCTTGATCTTATCTTAAACAGGAAGAGTCCACAGCTGCATTAATTTCTTTTAGGAATTCAGAACCTGGCCACCAGGAGAAGGCAAAGACACTCCAGCCAAAGGCTTAAATACCTCCCCCACCTCCCTCTTCACCCAGTCATTCTTTGCCTTTCGTAACAGGGCCCCTGATCGGCTGGTCCTGTTAGCATGCCCATTCTCCTTGGGCGTTCACCCATGGGTGCTGCCTTCTTTTATTTGATCCGTATAGGATGTGTTTAATTTGTTTTATGAAGCTCATGTCTGTTATAATTTTCCGATTTCGGAACGTTTCTTCTCTGGAACTGATACTTGCGATTTTGTGGTCACTTCTGCACTTCCTCAGAAGTTGTGCAGTACTATATAATGACATAGTTATGTTTATAGTTTGTCAATCCCTTTGGAGGCTTCGATTTTTCATGGACCTTGGACTGTTTCGAGTGTTCTCGTACCATGCAGGTCCTGGTCGGGCGCTAGCAACTGCTCCTTACGGTTCATGTCATCCATGTGGTGCTGGTGTGCTGGTTAACCTGTCGGGTGCTGGGTTGTTCACTTTGATAAGTGTTAATTTTTTTCTCGTTGCCTCCATTACTAGAAATCTAAGGGACTGCATCGGTCTGCCTCCCGTTCCTACTGTTGAGGGGGTTCCAGACTTGGAGCCTGCTGAGGCTCATCGTGAGAGGTCCTTTGGCCTTGGAAGCGAAGTTTATCCATTCCCATTAGGTTTGGCGGTTTGGATGAACTCTGGGGGTTTGCGGTACCAGATGTATGACGATTTTCGTTTTCTCTCTTGGTAACTTCTGGATGTTTTTTTTGTGGCCTAGTCACAAGTACCTCTCATAGGTTGCTGGGGCTACTTTTTCCCTTTTTGGGTGGTCGGGTCATTTTGTGTCTGGAAGTCCTTATTACTTCTTTTTTTTTTTTGTATTTTGTACGCTCTCCTATTGGGAGCGCAGGGGTTGGCGTTAATCCTTTTGCTTTCTCCCGGCATTTTCCTCTTGTCGACTGTCTGCCAGGAGTTGTGAGACTCCCACCGTTTTTCCTGTGTGGTACAGGATTTTCCGGGAGACTGAAGGTTCTCTTCCTTCGGTTGGGGGTTAGTTCAGTGTGATCAGAATACCTGCGGGTTTTGGATCCTCGTTTTTTTTTTGTGCGCAATGGATTCTAGGGATTCAGAGTGGGCTCTAACACAGCCTTGTAGGTTGTTTAAGTGATTTTTAACCATTTTTTTGCCACGGCACTTTTTTTTTTACATTATAAAAATCCTGCGGCACACCACCATCCTAAAATACATACATACATACATACATACATACATACAGGGAGTGCAGAATTATTAGGCAAGTTGTATTTTTGAGGCTTAATTTTATTATTGAACAACAACCATGTTCTCAATGAACCCAAAAAACTCATTAATATCAAAGCTGAATAGTTTTGGAAGTAGTTTTTAGTTTGTTTTTAGTTATAGCTATTTTAGAGGGATATCTGTGTGTGCAGGTGACTATTACTGTGCATAATTATTAGTCAACTTAACAAAAAACAAATATATACCCATTTCAATTATTTATTTTTACCAGTGAAACCAATATAACATCTCAACATTCACAAATATACCTTTCTGACATTCAAAAACAAAACAAAAACAAATCAGTGACCAATATAGCCACCTTTCTTTGCAAGGACACTCAAAAGCCTACCATCCATGGATTCTGTCAGTGTTTTGATCTGTTCACCATCAACATTGCGTGCAGCAGCAACCACAGCCTCCCAGACACTGTTCAGAGAGGTGTACTGTTTTCCCTCCTTGTAAATCTCACATTTGATGATGGACCACAGGTTCTCAATGGGGTTCAGATCAGGTGAACAAGGAGGCCATGTCATTAGATTTTCTTCTTTTATACCCTTTCTTGCCAGCCACGCTGTGGAGTACTTGGACGCGTGTGATGGAGCATTGTCCTGCATGAAAATCATGTTTTTCTTGAAGGATGCAGACTTCTTCCTGTACCACTGCTTGAAGAAGGTGTCTTCCAGAAACTGGCAGTAGGACTGGGAGTTGAGCTTGACTCCATCCTCAACCCGAAAAGGCCCCACAAGCTCATCTTTGATTATACCAGCCCAAACCAGTACTCCACCTCCACCTTGCTGGCGTCTGAGTCGAACTGGAGCTCTCTGCCCTTTACCAATCCAGCCACGGGCCCATCCATCTGGCCCATCAAGACTCACTCTCATTTCATCAGTCCATAAAACCTTAGAAAAATCAGTCTTGAGATATTTCTTGGCCCAGTCTTGACGTTTCAGCTTGTGTGTCTTGTTCAGTGGTGGTCGTCTTTCAGCCTTTCTTACCTTGGCCATGTCTCTGAGTATTGCACACCTTGTGCTTTTGGGCACTCCAGTGATGTTGCAGCTCTGAAATATGGCCAAACTGGTGGCAAGTGGCATCTTGGCAGCTGCACGCTTGACTTTTCTCAGTTCATGGGCAGTTATTTTGCGCCTTGGTTTTTCCACATGCTTCTTGCGACCCTGTTGACTATTTTGAATGAAACGCTTGATTGTTCGATGATCACGCTTCAGAAGCTTTGCAATTTTAAGAGTGCTGCATCCCTCTGCAAGATATCTCACTATTTTTGACTTTTCTGAGCCTGTCAAGTCCTTTTTACCCATTTTGCCAAAGGAAAGGAAGTTGCCTAATAATTATGCACACCTGATATAGGGTGTTGATGTCATTAGACCACACCCCTTCTCATTACAGAGATGCACATCACCTAATATGCTTAATTGGTAGTAGGCTTTCGAGCCTATACAGCTTGGAGTAAGACAACATGCATAAAGAGGATGATGTGGTCAAAATACTCATTTGCCTAATAATTCTGCACTCCCTGTATATATATATATATATATATATATATATATATATATATATATATATATATATATATATATATATCTTCACCAACAGACAGGAACAAACCAGGATTTTTTCAAACGTGAAGTCAAAATTTATTGACGTTTCGGACAGTAAACCTCCCCTTCCTCAGAACATACAGTGCATACAAACACACAGTAACCTCCCATTCCTGTCCCAAAAAGGCACCAAAATTACATCATATCCGGTGTGAAACTCAGTGACCCTGGAAACTCTCACCCACAATCACTTCCGGTATTGGCTCAGTTAATAACAAAAATCACCCAAACTTCTTAATTCTATCGTACATCAAGAATAAACAATGTTTCAAACGTACTTTGTTTATTCTTGATGTACGATGGAATTAAGAAGTTTGAGTGTATGCACTGTATGTTCTGAGGAAGGGGAGGTTTACTCCCTGAAACGTCAATAAATTTTGACTTCACGTTTGAAAAAATCCTGGTTTGTTCCTGTCTTTTGGTGAAGCTATATTTCTTACACAGAACATCCGGGTGGTTGACCTAAAGAGGGCGGATTCACTTAAAGCTGGTTTTATATATATATCGCAATTTTTTTGGGAACAAAACGCGATTACGATTTAATTGTGTTTTTATTAAAAATTACTAACACCTTCATTTAGCATTAAACAATTTATTTAACACTACAGAATCTTAATGTACATGTTTATCAATGTCCAATACACTATTTGAGCATAAAAATACAAAACAAAAAATAGTTACAATAAAATTTGCTGCCTGTGATGTGATTAAATAGTAGCCACTAGCCAGTTATTAGGTCTTATGACACACAAGTTCAGACAACATTGTCATGTTTTATTGGACAGTCATTCTAACAGTGTGGACACAGTGGTATGATTAACATATGAAGCAGTGTAAGCATGGAGAAACCTGAAAATTGCTGTCTTTACAGCAGTATGACTTGTAAAGTTCAATCTGTATATAAATAAATATAAGTGCAGTAAAGTAAGTACAATGAATGCACACACTGCTGCATTTGTTATTCATTTTAGGAGTTACTGTCCAGGGAAACATGAGGGATGTGGCATTGACAAGGTCAATCCTGACATCCTGCAGCCTCTCATATACATCACACACTAGTCACAGCTATTCTGTAGTAGTAGATCTATATAAAAGACCACTAAGAAGTAGAACACATCAACAGTTATATATAGGAGGTTGGTAGTACATAAGTTAACGCAACACATACAAACAAAGCTATTTTAAATGAAAAAGGCTGGCCAGTTGGTAAGTGGTACGAGTAACATATGAAGCAGTGTGTGCAGCATGTAGAAAGATACCTGAAAAGTGCTGACTGGGGACTATCCAGCTCCAGCTGCATGATTTGTGTTTCTAAATAAAGGTAGTACAATGCTGCATGTGTTAACATTTAGCTGAGTGACTGTCCATGAAAACATGTGGAATGTGGCATTGACAATGCTGACATCCTGCAGCCTGTCATATTACATACATTTTTACAGCTATAGCTGTAGTACAGAACACAGTAAGAAGTAGAACACAAGTTATAGTTAGTTACTAGTACAATACATAATACAAACAACTGAACTCAACACACACACAGCTAATTGAAATGAAAATAGCTGTCCAGTTCTTACCACATTGTCCTTTGTTTTCTTGGGCACTGGGCAGTCAGTCTAGCTGTGGTATGAGTAACATATGAAACAGTGTATGCATTGCATGCATGGAGAAACCTGAAAAGTGCTGAGTGTGCAGCAGCATGATGTGTGTTCTGTTTAAAGGGACAGTCTACACCAGAATTTTTATTGTTTTAAAAGATAGATAATCCCTTTATTACCCATTTCCCAGTTTTTCATAACTAACACATTTATAATAATATACTTTTAACCTCTGTGATTATCTTGTATCTAAGCCTCTGCAAACTGCCCCTTTTTTCAGTTCTTTTGACAGACTTGCAGTCTAGCCAATCAGTGCCTGCTCCCAGATAACTTCTCGTGCACGAGCACAGTGTTATCTATATGAAATACGTGAACTAACACCCTCTAGTGGTGAAAAACTGTTAAAATGCAATCTGAAAGAGGTGGGCTTCAAGGTCTAAGAAATTAGCATATGAACCTCCTAGGTTAAGCTTTCAACTAAGAATACCAAGAGAACAAAGCAAAATTGGTGATAAAAGTAAATTGGAAAATTGTTTAAAATTACATGCTCTATCTGAATCATGAAAGTTTATTTTGGCCTAGACTGTCCCTTTAAGTACAGTAAAGCTATTACAATGCACACTGATGCATGTGTTAGTTATTTAGCTGAGTGACTGTCCACTGTCCAGGAAAACATGGGGGATGTGGCATTGACAAGGGCAATCCTTAAATCCTGCAGCCTGTCATTACATACATTTTTACAGCTCTAGCTGTAGTACAGAACACTTAGAACATTGGTGGTAGTTAGAGTACAACTATAATACATAATACATTACAAATAAGTAAACTCAACACACACAACAGCAAATAGAAATTAAATTAGCTGGACAGTTATTACCACAACACATTGCCCATTTTTTCTTGGCTAGTCGGTCTTTCTGTGGTATGAGTAAAATATGAAGAAGTGTACATGGATGGAGAAACTTGCAAAGTTCGTACTGTGCAGCACTGATTTGTGTTTCTAATTGCACATTAAAGGTAGTACTTAGTACAACACACACTGCTTCATGTGTTAGTCATTTAGCTGAGTGACTACTATCCAGGAAAACATGAGGGATGTGGCATTAACAAGGTAAATCCTGCAACCTGTTTTTAACATCCATTCATCAACTAATAGCAGCAGCACTGCAGCATAGTACAGTAAGAGTACATTATTCAAGATTAAAACAGAGAATACAATAGAAAAACATTTGAATTTGGAAGCTGGCCTGCCCTGGTTATGGCATTGGCCATCGATACAGCCAGAATACAGTCAGTGCACATGTGCATTTTCACATAGGAGAGAAATGTGAATAACTAAGTATTTAAGCTCACAACATCATAATGTTTTCTTTTACAAGATATGACGAGTCCACGGATTTCATCCTTACTTATGGGATTACGCCTCCTGTTTAGCAGGAAGTGGCAAAGAGCACCACAGCAGAGCTGTATATATAGCTCCTCCCTTCCCTCCCACTCCAGTCATTCTCTTTGGTTGTGTTAGTGATAGAAAGAGGTAAAGTGAGGTGTTAGTTTAGATTCTTCAATAAAGAAGTTTTGTATTTTAAAATGGTGCCAGTGAGTACTATTTTTCTCAGGGAGAAATCATCAGTCAATCATCAGTTTTCTGCCCTGATGTTGATGATCTTAGCAAACGTTATCTAAGATCCATGCTGGTTTCCACAGAGCAGCTGAAGGTAGTGTGAAGAAAATCTTCAGTGTGGAGAACGGTGTCATGCTACAAGCAGCATTGAGGTATGTTCAGTCTTTGTATCTGGGGAGACTTGATGCATCAGAACAGGCTGAGATTATTCCCTATCTGGGGAGGGGTTTTCAGTATGCACTATATGCAAGGGAATGGTGTACCTGGAATCCCTTTATATTGCTGGCTAAATATGTCTAATATATCTTTAAGGTATATTCAGTGTGGGCTAGACGCTGGGAGCTGCGGTTTGCTTAAGGGCTGTCATTAGGGAGTGCAGTGTTAATGAAGTTACACTTGATAATTGCGGTGTATGTAAGATGGGCACATGGCTTATTACTTTATTTGGGACGACATGTTTGTTCTTTTTGCTACCCATGCGGGTCTCAGTCAGGCTAGAGTTACACCCTCAGCCGCGCATTATCTTCCGGATTGGATAGACAGCAAGGTCCTGGGCTCCGGTGGGGCCTAAGTTATATTGCCAAACAAAGAGACTTAGGAGCTACCCAATCAGAGACAGTGTGTTCTGGGGGCAGGTAGGCGCCGCAGCAGAGCTGTGTCGCGGTGCAGTGGCCTGAATTTCTAGAAAGTTATTTTATCTGACAAATTCGAAATAATTTGATATATAACATATATAAGCAAAGTGATGCAATATTGTTAAGATATTTTGGGCACATTAGGAACATTTTTATTGCTGTAAACGTTGTTTTTGAGATAACAGAAAAATTGTTGCGCTTTTATTATTTAAAGGCGCAGTACACTTTTCAGTTCAAATTGGGGTTTTTTTGTCATTATTCAAATAAAGAACGACTATTATTGCTAATGCTATTCTTTTTAACATGTCTGAACTTGAGGAAACTACTTGTTCTATATATTTAGATGCCATTGTGAAACCCCCTCTTTTTGTCCCTCATGTACTGAAAGGGCCTTACAATGTAAAGAGCAAATTTTCTTTAAGGAAAGTGTTCCTAAGGATGATTCTCAGTCTGATGAGAATCAGGGTATGCCGCTAAATTCTCCCCAAGCGTCATAACCTTTAACGTCCACCCAAGCGACGCCGGGTTCCTCAACCGCGTCTACTTAATTTACTCTGCAGGATATGGCTGCAGTTATGTCATCTACCCTTACAGAGGTTTTATCTAAGTTGCCAGTGTTACAGGGCAAACGCAGCAGGACAGAAGTCAATGTGAATACTGCGACCTCTGATGCTTTGTTGGCTATTTCCGATGTACCCTCACAGGGATCTGAATTGGGGTCAGGGAACTTCTGTCTGAGGGGGAACTTTCCGATTCAGGAAGTGTTACCTCAGACGGATTCGGACATCATGTCCTTTAGATTTAAGCTTTAACACCTCCACCTGTTACTTCGGGAGGTTTTAGCGACTCTGGATGATTGTGACTCTATTGTGGTACCACCGGAGAAATTGTGTAAGATGGACAAATACTTAGCGGTGCCTGCTTACTCTGTTTTTCCGGTTCCTAAGGGAATCTCAGATATTATTACGCGGGAATAGGAAAGACCAGGTATCCCGTTCTCACCCTCTCCTAATTTTAAGAAAATGTATACCATATCTGACACTGTTCAGGACTCTTGGCAAACAGTCCCTAAGGTGGAGGGAGCTATATCTACCCTGGCTAAGTGTACAACTATTCCTATTGAGGACAGTTGTGCTTTCAAAGACCCTATGGATAAGAAATTGGAGGGTCTAATAAAAAAGTTATTTATTCATCAGTTTCCTTTTACAACCGACGGCCTGCATTGTACCAGTTACCACTGCGGCGGCCTTCTGGTTTGACACCTTGGAAGAGTCTCTTAAAACTGAGACTCCTTTAGAGGACATTTTAGATAGAATTAAGGCTCTTAAGCTGGCTAATTCTTTTATTACGTATGCTGCCTTTCAGATAGCCAAACTGGCGGCTAAGAATGCCGGATTTGCCATTTTAGCGCGTAGAGCATTATGGTTAAAATCTTGGTCTGCTGATGTGTCATCTAAGTCAAAGCTTTTGGCTATTCCTTTCAAGGGAAAAACCCTATTCGGGCCTGACTTGAAAGAAATAATTTCTGACATTACGGGAGGTAGGGATCATCTCCTACCTCAGGATAGAACAGCTAAACTAAGGGGTGAAAAAAATAATTTTCGTTCCTTTCGGAACTTCAAAGGAGTCCTCTCTTCCTCCTCTTCCGCTAAGCAGGAAGGGAATTTCTCCAACATTGGTGTGTCCGGTCCACGGCGTCATCCTTGTGGGAATATCTCTTCCCCAACAGGAAATGGCAAAGAGTCCCAGCAAAGCTGGCCATATAGTCCCTCCTAGGCTCCGCCCACTCCAGTCATTCTCTTTGCCGTTGCACAGGCAACATCTCCACAGAGATGGTTAAGAGTATGTGGTGTTTAGTTGTAGTTTTTTTATTCTACTATCAAGAGTTTGTTATTTTAAAATAGTGCTGGTATGTACTATTTACTCTGAAACAGAAAAAGATGAAGATTTCTGTTTGTGAGAGGAAGATGATTTTAGCAGACAGTAACTAAAATCGATTGCTGTTTCCACATAGGACTGTTGAGATGAAGTAACTTCAGTTGGGGGAAACAGTTAGCAGACTTTTCTGCTTAAGGTATGACTAGCCATATTTCTAACAAGACTGTGTAATGCTGGAAGGCTGTCATTTCCCCTCATGGGGACCGGTAAGCCATTTTCTTAGTCTCAAACAGAATAAAGGGCTTAATATGGGCTATAAAACTGGTAGACACTTTTATGGGCTAAATCGATTGCTTTATTTGGACATTTTATACATGTTTATGCTGATAATTCACACTTATAAACTTGGGGAACGTTTTTTAACGTCAGGCACTTTGTTAGACACCTTTTCCAGTCAGGAAGGGCCTTCCCAGTTGTAGGCAGAGCCTCATTTTCGCGCCATTACTGCGCAGTTGTTTTTGAGAGCAAGACATGCAGATGCATGTGTGAGGACCTGAAAGTAGTTGGAAAAGTTCCTAGAAGGCGTCATTTGGTATCGTATTCCCCTCTGGGCTTGGTAAAGTCACAGCAAAGGCTGTAGCTGGGACTGTATAGGGGTTAAATCTGTAACCGGCTCCTGTTTCGTTATTTTAAGGGTTAAAGCTCTGAAAATTGGTGTGCAATACTTTTAATGCTTTAAGACACTGTGGTGAAAGTTTGGTAAATTTTGAACAATTCCTTCATATTTTTTCACATATTCAGTAATAAAGTGTGCTCTGTTTAAAATTTAAAGAGACAGTAACGGTTTTGTTTTAAAACGGTTTTTGTGCTTTATTGACAAGTTTAAGCCTGTTTGACATGTGTCTGCCTTCAGATAAGCTATGTTCTATATGTATGAAAGTCAATGTGTCTCCCCCTTCAAAATTGTGTGATAATTGTGCCATAGCGTCCAAACAATGTAAGGACAGTACTGTCACAGATAATGAAGTTGCCCAAGATGATTCATCAGATGAAGGGAGTAGACATGGTTCTACATCATCTCCTTCTGTGTCTATACCAGTTTTGCCCACGCAGGAGGCCCCTAGTACTTCTAGCGCGCCAATGCTTATTACCATGCAACAATTGACGGCTGTAATGGATAACTCCATAGCAAATATTTTATCCAAAATGCCTGCATATCAGAGAAAGCGCGATTGCTCTGTTTTAAACACTGAAGAGCAGGAGGGCGCTGATGATAATTGTTCTGTCATACCCTCACACCAATCTGAAGGGGCCATGAGGGAGGTTTTGTCAGATGGGGAAATTTCAGATTCAGGAAAAATTTCTCAACAGGCTGAACCTGATGTTGTGACATTTAAATTTAAATTAGAACATCTCCGCGCACTGCTTAAGGAGGCGTTATCTACTCTTGATGATTGTGACAACTTGGTCATTCCAGAAAAATTATGCAAGATGGACAAGTTCCTAGAGGTTCCGGTGCACCCCGACGCTTTTCCTAAACCCAAGCGGGTGGCGGATATAGTGAATAAGGAGTGGGAGAAGCCCCGCATACCTTTTGCTCCCCCTCCTATATTTAAGAAATTATTTCCTATGGTCGACCCCAGAAAGGACTTATGGCAGACAGTCCCTAAGGTCGAGGGGGCAGTTTCTACTCTAAACAAGCGCACTACTATTGCTATCGAGGATAGTTGCGCTTTCAAAGATCCTATGGATAAAAAATTGGAGGGTTTGCTTAAAAAGATTTTTGTACAGCAAGGTTACCTTCTACAACCCATTTCGTGCATTGTTCCTGTCACTACAGCAGCGTGGTTCTGGTTCGAGGAACTAGAAAAGTCGCTCAGTAGAGAGACTCCATATGAGGAGGTTATGGACAGAGTTCACGCACTTAAGTTGGCTAACTCTTTTATTTTAGATGCCGCTTTGCAATTAGCTAGATTAGCGGCAAAAAATTCAGGGTTTGCAATTGTGGCGCGCAGAGCGCTTTGGCTAAAGTCTTGGTCAGCGGATGTATCATCCAAGACAAAATTGCTTAACATCCCCTTCAAGGGTAAAACTCTCTTTGGACCAGAATTGAAAGAGATTATCTCAGACATCACTGGGGGAAAGGGCCACGCCCTCCCACAAGATAGGCCTTTCAAGGCCAAGAATAAGTCTAATTTTCGTTCCTTTCGTAATTTCAGGAACGGACCGGCCTCTAATTCTGCATCCTCTAAGCAAGAGGGTAATGCCTCACAATCCAAACCAGCCTGGAAACCGATGCAAGGCTGGAACAAGGGTAAGCAGGCCAAGAAGCCTGCTACCGCTAACAAAACAGCATGAAGGAGTAGCCCCTGATCCGGGACCGGATCTAGTGGGGGGCAGACTCTCTCTCTTTGCTCAGGCTTGGGCAAGAGATGTTCAGGATCCCTGGACGCTAGAAATAGTTTCTCAGGGTTATCTTCTGGAATTCAAGGAACTACCCCCAAGGGGAAGGATCCACATGTCTCACTTATCCTCAAACCAAATAAAGAGACAGGCGTTCTTACATTGTGTAGAAGACCTGTTAAAGATGGGAGTGATACACCCAGTTCCAATGACGGAACAAGGAATGGGATTTTACTCAAATCTGTTCGTAGTTCCCAAAAAAGAGGGAACCTTCAGACCAATTCTGGATTTAAAGATCCTAAACAAATTTCTCTGGGTACCATCGTTCAAAATGGAAACCATTCGAACGATTCTACCCACTATCCAGGAAGGTCAATTTATGACTACCGTGGATCTAAAGGATGCGTACCTACATATTCCTATCCACAAAGAACATCATCAGTTCCTAAGGTTCGCCTTTCTGGACAAACATTACCAGTTTGTGGCCCTCCCATTCGGATTAGCCACTGCCATTTTCACAAAGGTACTCGGGTCCCTTCTAGCGGTTCTATGACCGAGGGGCATTGCAGTAGTACCATACTTGGACGACATTCTAATACAAGCGTCGTCCCTTTCAAAAGCAAAGGCTCATACAGACATCGTTCTGGCCTTTCTCAGATCTCACGGATGGAAGGTGAACATAGAAAAAAGTTCTCTGTCTCCGTCAACAAGAGTTCCCTTCTTGGGAACAATAATAGATTCCTTAGAAATGAGGATTTTTCTGACAGATGTCAGAAAGTCAAAACTTCTAAGCGCTTGTCAAGTTCTTCATTCTGTTCCACGTCCTTCCATAGCTCAGTGCATGGAAGTAGTAGGGTTGATGGTTGCAGCAATGGACATAGTTCCTTTTGCGCGAATTCATCTAAGACCATTACAACTGTGCATGCTGAAACAGTGGAATGGGGACTATACAGACTTGTCTCCAGTGATTCAAGTAGATCAGAAGACCAGAGATTCACTCCGTTGGTGGCTAACCCTGGACCACCTATCCTAGGGAATGAGCTTCCGCAGACCAGAGTGGGTCATTGTCACGACCGACGCCAGTCTAGTGGGCTGGGGCGCGGTCTGGGAATCCCTGAAAGCTCAGGGACTATGGTCTCGGGAAGAGTCTCTTCTCCCGATAAACATTCTGGAACTAAGAGCGATATTCAATGCTCTCAGGGCTTGACTCAGCTTGCAAAGGCCAGATTCATAAGATTCCAATCAGACAACATGACGACTGTTGCATATATCAATCATCAGGGGGGAACAAGGAGTTCCCTGGCGATGAATGAAGTGACCAAAATAATACAATGGGCGGAGGATCACTCCTGCCATCTATCTGCGATCCACATCCCAGGTGTGGAAAACTGGGAAGCGGATTATCTGAGTCGTCAGACATTCCATCCGGGGGAGTGGGAACTCCACCCGGAGATCTTTGCCCAGTTGACTATGGATCTGATGGCGTCTCGTCAGAACTTCAAATTTCCTTGCTACGGGTCCAGATCCAGGGATCCCAAGGCGACTAGTGGATGCACTAGTAGCACCTTGGACCTTCAACCTAGCTTATGTGTTTCCACCGTTTCCTATCATTCCCAGGCTGGTAGCCAGGATCAAACAGGAGAGGGCCTCAGTGATCTTGATAGCTCCTGCGTGGCCACGCAGGACTTGGTATGCGGACCTGGTGAATATGTCATCGGTTCCACCATGGAAGCTACCTTTGAGACAGGACCTTCTTGTTCAGGGTCCATTTGAACATCCAAATCTGGTCTCCCTCCAGCTGACGGCTTGGAGATTGAACGCTTGATTCTATCAAAGCGTGGGTTTTCAGATTCTGTGATAGATACTCTGGTTCAGGCCAGAAAACCGGTAACTAGAAAGATTTACCATAAAATATGGAAAAGATATATCTGCTGGTGTGAATCCAAGGGATTCCCATGGAATAAGATAAAAATTCCTAAGATTCTTTCCTTTCTGCAAGAAGGTTTGGATAAGGGATTATCTGCGAGTTCTCTAAAGGGACAGATTTTTGCTTTATCTGTCTTACTACACAAACGACTGGCAGCTGTGCCAGATGTTCAAGCATTTGTTCAGGCTCTGGTTAGAATCAAGCCTGTTTACAGACCTTTGACTCCGCCCTGGAGTTTAAATCTAGTTCTTTCAGTTCTTCAAGGGGTTCTGTTTGAACCTCTACATTCCATAGATATTAAGTTGTTATTTTGGAAAGTTTTGTTTTTGGTTGCTATTTCTTCTGCTAGAAGAGTTTCATAGTTACCTGCTCTGCAGTGTTCTCCGCCCTATCTGGTGTTCCATGCAGATAAGGTGGTTTTGCGTACTAAGCCTGGTTTGCTTCCAAAGGTTGTTTCTAACAAAAATATTAACCAGGAGATAGTTGTACCTTCTTTGTGTCCGAATCCAGTGTCAAAGAAGGAAAGTTTGTTACACAATTTGGACGTAGCCCGTGCTCTAAAATTCTATTTAGAAGCTACAAAAGATTTCAGACAAACATCTTCTCTGTTTGTCGTCTATTCTGGTAAGAGGAGAGGTCAAAAAGCGACTTCTACCTCTTTCCTTTTGGCTTAAAAGCATCATCCGATTGGCTTACGAGACTGCCGGACGGCAGCCTCCTGAAAGAATCACAGCTCACTCCACTAGGGCCGTGGCTTCCACATGGGCCTTCAAGAACGAGGCTTCTGTTGATCAGATATGTAAGGCAGCGACTTGGTCTTCACTGCACACTTTTGCCAAATTTTACAAATTTGATACTTTTGCTTCTTCGGAGGCTATTTTTGGGAGAAAGGTTTTGCAAGCCGTGGTGCCTTCCGTTTAGGTAACCTGATTTGCTCCCTCCCTTCATCCGTGTCCTAAAGCTTTGGTATTGGTTCCCACAAGTAAGGATGACGCCGTGGACCGGACACACCAATGTTGGAGAAAACAGAATTTATGCTTACCTGATAAATTACTTTCTCCAACATTGGTGTGTCCGGTCCACGGTCCGCCCTGGTTTTTTTAATCAGGTCTGATGAATTATTTTCTCTAACTACAGTCACCACGGTACCATATGGTTTCTCCTATTTTTTCCTCCTGTCCGTCGGTCGAATGACTGGGGTGGGCGGAGCCTAGGAGGGACTATATGGCCAGCTTTACTGGGACTTTTTGCCATTTACTGTTGGGGAAGAGATATTCCCACAAGTAAGGATGACGCCGTGGACCGGACACACCAATGTTGGAGAAAGTAATTTATCAGGTAAGCATAAATTCTGTTTTTGCTCAGGCCAAGTCCGTCTGGAGACCCCACCAGGCTTGGTAAACAACCCAAGATGCCGGCTGCTGCTACCAAGACAGCATGAAGGGGCGGCCCCCGATCCGGGACCGGATCTAGTAGGGGGCAGACTTTCTCTGTTTGCCCAGGCTTGGGTGAGAGATGTTCAGGACGCCTGGACACTGGAAATTGTGTCCCAAGGGTATCTACTGGAATTCAAAAATTTTCTCCCAAGGTGGTGGTTTCTTCTTTCACGATTGTCTGTAAGACCAGATAAAAAGAGAGGCGTTCTTACGTTGTGTAAAAGACCTTTCTACTATGGGAGTAATTCGTCCCGTTCCAATACTGGAACAGGGGTAGGGATTTTACTCAAATCTTTTCGTGGTCCCCAAAAAAGAGGGCACGTTTCGACCTCTTTTAGATCTAAAGAGTCTAAACAAGTTTCTGAGTCCTGTCCTTCAAGATGGAGACTATTCGAACAATTCTGCCATTGATCCAGGAGGGTCAATATATGACTACCGTGGACTTGAAGGATGCATATCTTCATATTCCTATCCACATGGATCATCATCAGTTCATAAGGTTTGACTTTCTGGACAAACATTTTTAGTTTGTGGCTCTTCCCTTCGGGTTGGCCACAGCACCCAGGATCTTCACGAAGGTTCTAGGGTCACTTCTGGTGGTTCTCAGGCCGCGGGGCATTGCAGTGGCACCTTATCTGGACGATATTCTGATCCAGGCGTCGTATTACCATCTGATAAGGTCTTATACAGACATGGTTCTGTCCTTTCTGAGGATTCACAGGTGGAAGGTGAATCTAGAAAAGTTAATTAATTCCACAGACAAGGGTTCCCTTCTTGGAACTCTAATAGATTCTATATCCATGAAGATTTTCTTGACGGAGGTCAAAGTTAAAGATTCTGAATACATGCCGAGCCCTTCAGTCCAATCCTCGGCCATCAGTGGCTCAGTGCATGGAAGTAATTGGATTGATGGTGGCGGCAATGGACATCATTCCGTTTGCTCGTTTTCATCTCAGACCACTACAACTGAGCATGCTCAGGCAGTGGAATGGAGATTATGCAAATTTGTCTCCTCAGATCTGTATCAGGAGACAAGAGACTCTCTTCTTTGGTGGTTGTCGCCGTATCATCTGTCCCAAGGGACGTGCTTCCGCAGACCCTCATGGGTGATAGTGACAACGGACGCCAGTCTACTAGGTTGGGGTGCAGTCTGGAATTCCCTGAAGGCTCAGGGTGTGTGGACTAAGTCGGAGTCCCTACTTCCAATCAATATTCTGGAATTGAGAGCAATCTTCAATGCGCTTCAGGCGTGGCCTCAGTTGGCTTCGGCCAAATTCATCCGCTTTCAGTCAGACAACATCACGACTGTGGCTTACATCAATCATCAGGGAGGAACAAGGAGTTCCTTAGCGATGACAGAAGTATCCAAGATAATTTGATGGGCGGAGGCTCACTCTTGTTATCTGTCAGCAATTTACATCCCAGGAGTGGACAACTGGGAGGCGGACTTTTTAAGCAGACAGACATTTCATACTTTGATTCAGGCACATAAGCCTGTCACTAGAAAGATCTACCACAAGATATGGCGTAAATATCTTTGTTGGTGCGAATCCAAGGGCTACTCATGGAGTAGAGTTAGGATTCCAAGGATTTTATCTTTTCTCCAAGAAGGATTGGAGAAGGGGTTATCGGCAAGTTCCTTAAAGGGACAAATTTCTGCTTTGTCGATTTTACTACACAAGCGTTTGGCAGAGGTTCCAGACGTTCAGTCTTTTTGTTAGGCTTTGACCAGAATCAAGCCTGTGTTTAGACCAATTGCTCCACCCTGGAGTTTGAATTTAGTTCTTAATGTTCTTCAAGGGGTTCCGTTTGAACCCATGCATTCCATAGATATTAAGCTGTTATCTTGGAAGGTTTTATTTTTGGTTGCTATTTCTTTTGCTTGTAGAGTTTCCGAGCTTTCTGCGTTACAATGTGATTCGCCTTATCTTATTTTCCATTCTGATAAGGTGGTTTTACGTACCAAACCTGGTTTTCTTCCTAAGGTTGTTTCTAACAAAAATATTAATCAGGAAATTGTTGTTCCTTCCTTGTGTCCTAACCCTTCTTCTAAGAAGGAGCGTCTGTTACATAATTTGGACGTGGTCCGTGCCCTGAAGTTTTACTTGCAGGCGACTAAGGAATTCCGTCAATCATCTTCATTATTCATTGTTTTTTCTGGAAAGCGTAGGGGCCAGAAAGCTACGGCTACCTCTTTCTTTTTGGCTGAAGAGTATCATTCGTCTGGCATTTGAGACTGCTGGACAGCAGCTGTCTGAAAGAATTATGGCTCATTCTACTAGGGCTGTGTGTTCCTCATGGGCATTTAAAAACGATGCTTCTGTTGAACAGATTTGCAAGGCTGCAACTTGGTCGTCTCTTCACACTTTTTCCAAATTTTCCAAATTTGATACTTTTGCTTCTGAGGCTGGTTTTGGGAGAATGGTTCTTCAAGCAGTGGTGCCTTCCATTTAGGTTCCTGTCTTGTCCCTCCCTTTCATCCGTGTCCTATAGCTTTGGTATTAATCCCATAAGTAAGGATGAAATCTGTGGACTTGTCATATCTTGTAAAAGAAAGGGAAATTAATGCTTACCTGATACATTTATTTATTTTACGATATGACGAGTCCACGGCCCACCCTGTCATTTCTAAGACAGGTAATTCTTTTTGTTAAACTTCAGTCACCTCTGCACCTTTGGCTTTTCCTTTCTCTTCCTAACTTTGGTCGAATGACTGAAGTGGGAGGGAAGGGAGGAGCTATATATACAGCTCTGCTGTAGTGCTCTTTGCCACTTCCTGCTAAACAGGAGGTGTAATCCCATAAGTAAGGATGAAATCCGTGGACTCGTCATATCGTAAAAGAAATAAATTTATCAGGTAAGCATAAATTTCCTTTTTCAAATAGGTACTTGCGTAGCTACACATGATCTGATATCAAATAAGAGGTGGAGTTTATATACAACTTATTAGTGGATCCTACTTTTTGTAAACTAGTAGTTATAACTTAATCCACTTGCTTGTAATATGGTTCAACTATTAAAAAAAATGGTCAAAATCTTGAATTTAGTAGAATACCAATAACTGAGTGTTACTTGCCCATCTTATTTTTCATTTTTTTTTAAGACATCTTTTAATCTTCCAAAAACTTTTATTTTAGATGCGTAAAATGAGTTACATTTCATAAATCTTTAATTTGTAATCTTTACTAAATAGTAAACAGCAGCTTCCATTTTATCAATTTTTTTATTAAAATTACAAAATAGTGTTTCAATGGAGTAGCTACTTATATGGTTTTGACTGTTATGTTTGTCTTGTGCTGTATTATAGCTGTTAAGAGTAAACATATATTTTATAATTCTTTGGGGAAAAAATAGTGTATTTTATAAATTGATTGAATTCTTTCACAACAGGGAAATTCAGAAGATGGAGACGAGGATGACGACTCTGATTCTAAATCCCCAGGCAAGGGCAGAAAGAAGATCCGGAGAATTCTTAAGGATGACAAACTTCGAACAGAAACACAAAATGCTCTGAAAGAAGAGGAGGAGAGAAGGAAGAGGATTGCTGAAAGAGAGAGAGAGCGAAAAAAGCTGAGGGAGGTAAAAAGCAGAATTTATCTTTTAAGTTATACTGGAATTTTTAATGTGTCTTGCAAGAAAGGTAATTTATTTTGTGTGTGATGAAATTCCTCAACAGAATTGGAATAAAAAAATAAAATAAAAATGTTCTTTAGGATTTTGCAATTGTGAAAACCTGTCAAAATTGTCAGTTTAGAAAAAATATTTATATCTATCTATCTATCTATCTATCTATCTTGTATAACATGCACATTCCGAACACAGGAATATTTAACAAAAAAATTAGAGACTGAATGAAGTAATAGTTTGGAATGTCTGGTTTCAGGTCATTGTTGTGGAGGATGCTTCTCCAGTAAAATGTCCAATAACAACTAAATTGGTCTTGGAAGAGGATGAAGAGACAAAAGAGCCTTTGGTGCACGTCCATAGAAACATGGTTACAAAACTGAAACCCCATCAAGTAGACGGTATGAATTCTGAAATATTTTAAAATATAATTTAATCAAAGTAATATTAAAGTGATGGTAGAATATTAATGTCATGTGTACACTTATTAACTGTCAAAGCAGAAGCTAAAAAGTTATATTAGATATATTTTACCTCTGTTTTTCTGTCAACTTTAAATGGGGTGTGCGGCACAACTTCCTATTGGCTGTTCCGCCCTCCTCCTGACTTAAAAAAAAAAAAAAAAAAAAAAAAAGACATTGTGGAAGAGGCGGCCGGCTGCTGCTGACATAACAGAAAAAAAGCAGGAAAAATAAATTGGTTTTAAATAACTTTTTAGCTTCTGTTAAGTGTACACATGAAGTTCTTTAACATTCCGGCCCCTGATTTGGCAAAGTTTACCATCACTTTAAGTGATCCATTTATTTTAATTTTCCATCTTAATATGGAAAGAGTCCACAGCTGCATTCCTTAATTGTGGGAAATACTGAACCTGGCTAGCAGGAGGAGGCAAAGACACCCCAGCCAAAGGCTTAAATACCTCCCCCACTTCCTCATAACCCCAGTCATTCTTTGCCTTTCAACACAGGAGGTTGGCAGAGAAGTGTTAGAAGATTTCGGAGTAGTCTTTTATGGAGGGTAGTACTCTTCGAGATGGGACTGGAGTTTTAAGTACAGGTAGCCCTCAGTTTACGCCGGGGTTAGGTTCCAGAAGGAATGGTTGTAAATCGAAACTGTTGTAAATTGAATCCCAGTTTATAATGTAAGTCAATGGGAAGTGAAGGAGATAGGTTCCAGGCCCCTCTCAAAATTGTCATAAGTAACACCTAATACATTATTTTAAAAGCTTTGAAATGAAGACTTTAAATTCTAAACAGCATTATAAACCTTATAAAATAATCACACAATACAGAATATATAATTAAACTAAGTTAAATGAACAAAAACATTTGCTAAACAGCATTATAAACCTAATAAAATAATCACACAACACGGACTTCACTTGCATTTTTCTGCAAACAGTT
The DNA here is from genome assembly GCF_027579735.1 of Bombina bombina. Taxonomy (NCBI): domain Eukaryota; kingdom Metazoa; phylum Chordata; class Amphibia; order Anura; family Bombinatoridae; genus Bombina; species Bombina bombina. The sequence continues at coordinate 709,306,466 of NC_069499.1, read as the reverse complement.
CTTTCTATGCATTCCAATCTGGACTGATTTATAGACAGGAAGATCTTGTTCTATATCTCAGGTCTGGTTAAACTGATTAATTTCAGCTTGCTTGGCTTTGCTGCAACACAAGCGGACAGCTCCACCTACTGGCTATTTTAATAAATGGACTGCTTCTCAATGCTTTTCAATAGCAGTCACATGACTGGAAAAAAAGGTTGTTATTCTGAAACAGTGTAAATTGAACCGTTGTAAAACAAGGGCCACCTGTAGTCCTGTCAGCCTCTCAGTGAGAGCATGGATGAAAGTTAGAGTCCGGAGATGCAGGGAGAATCTTTCTGTGAAACCATTCGGACTCCTATTAACAGCTCCATAGGCAATCAGCGTTGACGAGTTTCGCTGCCTGCGTTCTTTACTCAAGTCCATGTCAGAATCGATGCTACTATCTGTCACACTTGAAGGGCCGTGTTCCTGTTCCATGGCGTAGAATCTGGAAAGATTGTTTCTTTTTTTATACATGTATGATAACGCAAGAAGACAGGGTCACAGTGTGACTCCTTTTATCTGTATAGAATCAAGGGTTAATTATCAAGGGGATTATTGAACAGGGGGGGGGGGGGGATAATCTTATGTGTTTATTTGATTTTATGCTGCTTTTATGTGTGAGATGTTATGGGCTCATAGGCTGTTAAGGAATTTACAGGTTTCACTTTGAGAGCCATGCAGCTTACAAGCTTGGCACACTTTCTCATAGCAGGGGCGGTCCTGCATTGTGCACCATGTGATTCATTCCCTTTCTTTCATGTAATTGGCAAGAGTCCATGAGCTAGTGACATATGGGATATACAATTCTACCAGGAGGGGCAAAGTTTCCCAAACCTCAAAATGCCTATAAATACACCCCTCACCACACCCACAATTCAGTTTTACAAACTTTGCCTCCTATGGAGGTGGTGAAGTAAGTTTGTGCTAAGATTTCTACGTTGATATGCGCTTCTCAGCATTGTTGAAGCCCGATTCCTCTCAGAGTACAGCGAATGTCAGAGGGACGTGAAGGGAGTATCACTTATTTGAATACGATGATTTCCCTAACGGGGGTCTATTTCATAGGTTCTCTGTTATCGGTCGTAGAGATTAATCTCCTACCTCTCTTTTCAGATCGACGATATACTCTCAATTTACCATTACCTCTACTGATAACTGTTTCAGTACTGGTTTGGCTATCTGCTATATGTGGATGGGTGTCTTTGGGTAAGTATGTTTTTATTACTTAAGACACTCTCAGCTATGGTTTGGCACTTTATGCAATTATATAAAGTTCTAAATATATGTATTGTACTTATATTTGCCATGAGTCAGGTTCACGTATTTCCTTCTGCAGACTGTCAGTTTCATATTTGGGAATGTAAACACTTTAAGAAATTTATTTTCTTACCTGGGGTTTAGTCTTTTTTTCAATTTGACTACTTTTTGCAATTGCGGGTGTTAGGCCCGCGGGTGCGTCAAATGCTAGACTTTATTGCGTCATTTTTGGCGCAAACTTTTTTTTGGCGCGAAAAAATACGTTTATGACGCAACTTCGTCATTTCCGGCGTCATACGTGACGCCGAGACCTTTCACACGGCAGCGTCATTAGTGACGCAAGTGTGTCATTTCTGGTCATTTTTGGCGCCAAAAAAAGTTTACGTTGTGCCTCATACTTGGCGCCAAATTTTTTTCATTATTTCAATACCCCAATGATGTTTGCCTCCTGCTTTCTTCTCTATCAAGAGGCCTATGCTTTTGCATTTTTTCCCATTCCTGAAACTGTCATTTAAGGAAATAGATAATTTTGCTTTATATGTTGTTTTTTCTTTTACATTGAGCAAGATGTCCCAATCCGAACCTGTCTTTGCTGGAACATTGTTGCCTGACATCGGTTATACCAAAGCTAAGTGCATTTGTTGTAAAATTGTAGAAATTATTCCACCAAATGTCATTTGTAATAGTTGTCATGATAAACTTTTACATGCAGATAGTGTTTCTATCAGTAATAGTACATTGCCAGTTGCAGTTCCTTCAACTTCTAATGTGCATGATATACCTGTAAATTTTAAAAGAATTTGTTTCTGACTCTATTATGAAGGCTTTGTCTGCATTTCCACCTTCTAATAAACGTAAAAGGTCTTTTAAAACTTCTCATTTAGCTGATAAAATTTCAAATGACCAACAACATAATAATTCATCCTCTTCTGCTGAGGATCTATCTGAAACAGAAGATCCTTCATCAGATATTGACACTGACAAATCTACTTATTTATTTAAAATAGAGTATATGCATTCTTTATTAAAAGAAGTGTTAATTACTTTGGATATTGAGGTAACCAGTCCTATTAACGTTCAGTCTAATAAACGTTTAAATGCTGTTTTTAAACCTCCTGTGGTTTCCCCAGGTGTTTTCTCTTGTTAAGTGTATCCAGTCCATGGATCATCCATTACTTGTGGGATATTCTCCTTCCCAACAGGAAGTTGCAAGAGGATCACTCACTGCAGAGCTGCTATATAGCTCCTCCCCTCACTGCCATACCCAGTCCATTCTCTTGCAACTCTCAACTAAGATGGAGGTCGTAAGAGGACTGTGGTGTTTTATACTTAGTTTATTTCTTCAATCAAATGTTTGTTATTTTTAAATGGTACCGGAGTGTACTGTTTATCTCAGGCAGTATTTAGAAGAAGAATCTGCCTGCGTTTTCTATGATCTTAGCAGAAGTAACTAAGATCCTTTGCTGTTCTCACATATTCTGAGGAGTGAGGTAACTTCAGAGGGGGAATAGCGTGCAGGTTTTCCTGCAATAAGGTATGTGCAGTTAAAATATTTTTCTAGGGATGGAATTTGCTAGAAAATCGCTGCTGATACCGAAGTAATGTAAGTAAAGCCTTAAATGCAGTGATAGCGACTGGTATCAGGCTTATTAATAGAGATACATACTCTTATAAAAGTGTAATATAAAACGTTTGCTGGCATGTTTAATCGTTTTTTACATATGTTTGGTGATAAAACTTATTCGGGGCCTAGTTTTTTCCACATGGCTGGCTTGAATTTTGCCTAGAAACAGTTCCCTGAGGCTTCCCACTGTTGTAATATGAGTGGGAGGGGCCTATTTTGGCGTTTTTTTGCACAGCAAAAATTAGACACAGACATCCAGCTTCTTCCTGCATGATTCAGGACTTCTCTGGAGGGCTCAAAAGGCTTCAAAAGTCGTATTGAGGTAGGTAAAAAGCCACAGTAGAGCTGTGGCAGTTGTTGTGACTGTTTAAAAAAACGTTTTTGTAATTTGTTATTCCGTTTTTGGTATTAAGGGGTTAATCATCCATTTGCAAGTGGGTGCAATGCTCTGCTAACTTATTACATACACTGTAAAAATTTTCGTTAGTGTAACTGCATTTTTTTCACTGTTATTTAAAAATTTGGGAAAATTTGTGTTTCTTAAAGGCGCAGTAACGTTTTTTTATATTGCTTGTAAACTTGTTTTATAGTGTTTTCCAAGCTTGCTAGTCTCATTGCTAGTCTTTTTAAACATGTCTGACACAGAGGAACCTACTTGTTCATTATGTTTGAAAGCCATGGTGGAGCCCCATAGGAGAATGTGTACTAAATGTATTGATTTCACCTTAAACAGTAAAGATCAGTCTTTATCTATAAAAGAATTATCATCAGAGGGTTCTGTCGAGGGGGAAGTTATGCCGACTAACTCTCCCCATGTGTCAGACCCTTCGCCTCCCGCTCAGGGGACGCACGCTAATATGGCGCCAATTACATCAGGGACACCCATAGCGATTACCTTGCAGGGCATGGCTGCAATCATGAATAATACCCTGTCAGAGGTATTATCTAGATTGCCTGAATTAAGAGGCAAGCGCGATAGCTCTGGGGTTAGGAGAGATACAGAGCGCGCAAATGCTGTTAGAGCCATGTCTGATACTGCGTCACAGTATGCAGAACATGAGGACGGAGAGCTTCAGTCTGTGGGTGACATCTCTGACTCGGGGAAACCTGATTCAGAGATTTCTAATTTTAAATTTAAGCTTGAGAACCTCCGTGTATTGCTTGGGGAGGTATTAGCTGCTCTGAATGACTGTAACACAGTTGCAATTCCAGAGAAATTGTGTAGGCTGGATAGATACTATGCCGGTGCCGGTGTGTACTGACTTTTTTTCCTATACCTAAAAGGCTTACAGAAATTATTAGCAAGGAGTGGGATAGACCCGGTGTGCCCTTTTCCCCACCTCCTATATTTAGAAAAATGTTTCCAATAGACACCACTACACGGGACTTATGGCAGACGGTCCCTAAGGTGGAGGGAGCAGTTTCTACTTTAGCAAAGCGTACCACTATCCCGGTTGAGGACAGTTGGGCTTTTTCAGATCCAATGGATAAAAAATTGGAGCGTTACCTTAAGAAAATGTTTATTCAACAAGGTTTTATTATTTTACAGCCCCTTGCATGCATTGCGCCTGTCACTGCTGCGGCGGCATTCTGGTTTGAGGCCCTGGAAGAGGCCATCCAGACAGCTCCATTGAATAAAATTATTGACAAGCTTAGAACGCTTAAGCTAGCTAACTCATTTGTTTCTGATGCCATTGTTCATTTAACTAAACTAACGGCTAAGAATTCCGGATTCGCCATCCAGGCGCGTAGGGCGCTATGGCTTAAATCCTGGTCAGCTGACGTGACTTCAAAGTCTAAATTACTCAACATTCCTTTCAAGGGGCAGACCTTATTCGGGCCTGGCTTGAAGGAAATTATTGCTGACATTACTGAGGCAAGGGTCATACCCTTCCTCAGGACAGGGCCAAATCAAAGGCCAAACAGTCTAATTTTCGTGCCTTTCGAAATTTCAAGGCAGGAGCAGCATCAACTTCCTCCGCTTCAAAACAAGAGGGAACTGTTGCTCATTCCAGACAGGCCTGGAAACCTAACCAGTCCTGGAACAAGGGCAAGCAGGCCAGAAAGCCTGCTGCTGCTCCCAAGACAGCATGAAGGAACGGCCCCCTATCCGGAAACGGATCTAGTGGGGGGCAGACTTTCTCTCTTCGCCCAGGCGTGGGCAAGAGATGTTCAGGATCCCTGGGCGTTGGAGATCATATCTCAGGGATATCTTCTGGACTTCAAAGCTTCTCCTCCACAAGGGAGATTTCATCTTTCAAGGTTATCAGCAAACCAGATAAAGAAAGAGGCATTCCTAAGCTGTGTGCAAGACTTCCTAGTAATGAGAGTGATCCATCCAGTTCCGCGGACGGAACAAGGACAGGGATTTTATTCAAATCTGTTTGTGGTTCCCAAGAAAGAGGGAACCTTCAGACCAATCTTGGATCTAAAGATCTTAAACAAATTCCTCAGAGTTCCATCATTCAAAATGGAAACTATTCGGACCATCCTACCCATGATCCAAGAGGTACATGACCACAGTGGACTTAAAGGATGCCTACCTTCACATACCGATTCACAAAGATCATCATCGGTTCCTAAGGTTTCCCTTTCTAGACAGGCATTACCAATTTGTAGCTCTTCCCTTCGGGTTGGCCACTGCCCCGAGAATTTTTACAAAGGTTCTGGGCTCACTTCTGGCGGTTCTAAGACCGCAAGGCATAGCGGTGGCTCCGTATCTAGACGACATCCTGATACAGGCGTCAAGCTTTCAAATTGCCAAGTCTCATACAGAGATAGTTCTGGCATTTCTGAGGTCACATGGGTGGAAAGTGAACGTGGAAAAGAGTTCTCTATCACCACTCACAAGAGTCTCCTTCCTAGGGACTCTTATAGATTCTGTAGAGATGAAAATTTACCTGACGGAGTCCAGGTTATCAAAACTTCTAAATGCTTGCCGTGTCCTTCATTCCATTCCACGCCCGTCAGTGGCTCAGTGCATGGAAGTAATCGGCTTAATGGTAGCGGCAATGGACATAGTGCCATTTGCACGCCTGCATCTCAGACCGCTGCAATTATGCATGCTAAGTCAGTGGAATGGGGATTACTCAGATTTGTCCCCTCTACTAAATCTGGATCAAGAGACCAGAGATTCTCTTCTCTGGTGGCTTTCTCTGGTCCATCTGTCCAAGGGTATGACCTTTCGCAGGCCAGATTGGACGATTGTAACAACAAATGCCAGCCTTCTAGGTTGGGGCACAGTCTGGAACTCCCTGAAGGCTCAGGGATCGTGGACTCAGGAGGAGAAACTCCTCCCAATAAATATTCAATGCTCTTCTAGCTTGGCCTCAGTTAGCAACACTGAGGTTCATCAGATTTCAGTCAGACAACATGACTGTGGCTTACATCAACCATCAAGGGGGAACCAGGAGTTCCCTAGCGATGTTAGAAGTCTCAAAGATAATTCGCTGGGCAGAGTCTCACTCTTGCCACCTGTCAGCGATCCACATCCCAGGCGTAGAGAACTGGGAGGCGGATTTTCTATGTCGTCAGACTTTTCATCCGGGGGAGTGGGAACTCCATCCGGAGGTGGTTGCTCAACTGGTCCATCGTTGGGGCAAACCAGAACTGGATCTCATGGCGTCTCGCCAGAACGCCAAGCTTCCTTGTTACGGATCCAGGTCCAGGGACCCGGGAGCAACGCTGATAGATGCTCTAGCAGCTCATTGGTTCTTCAACCTGGCCTATGTGTTTCCACCGTTTCCTCTGCTCCCTCGACTGATTGCCAAAATCAAACAGGAAGAGAGCATCAGGTGATTCTGATAGCGCCTGCGTGGCCACGCAGGACCTGGTATGCAGACCTAGTGGACATGTCATCTCTTCCACCATGGACTCTGCCTCTGAGGCAGGACCTTCTAATACAAGGTCCTTTCAATCATCCAAATCTACTTTCTCTGAGACTGACTGCATGGAGATTGAACGCTTAATTCTATCAAGGCGTGGCTTCTCCGAGTCAGTCATTGATACCTTAATACAGGCTCGGAAGCCTGTCACCAGGAAAATCTACCATAAGATATGGCGTAAATACCTTTATTGGTGTGAATCCAAGAGTTACTCATGGAGTAAGGTTAGGATTCCTAGGATATTGTCCTTTCTCCAAGAGGGTTTGGACAAAGGCTTATCAGCTATTTCTTTAAAAGGACAGATCTCTGCTCTGTCTATTCTTTTGCACAAGCGTCTGGCAGAAGTTCCAGACGTCCAGGCATTTTGTCAGGCTTTGGTTAGGATTAAGCCTGTGTTTAAAACTGTTGCTCCCCCGTGGAGCTTAAACTTGCTTCTTAAAGTTCTTCAGGGAGTTCCGTTTGAACCCCTTCATTCCATTGATATTAAACTTTTATCTTGGAAAGTTCTGTTTTTGATGGCTATTTCCTCGGCTCGAAGAGTCTCTGAGTTATCTGCCTTACATTGTGATTCTCCTTATCTGATTTTTCATTCAGACAAGGTAGTTCTGCGTACCAAACCTGGGTTTTTACCTAAGGTGGTTTCTAACAGGAATATCAATCAAGAGATTGTTGTTCCATCATTGTGTCCTAATCCTTCTTCAAAGAAGGAACGTCTTTTGCATAATCTGGACGTAGTCCGTGCCTTGAAGTTTTACTTACAGGCTACTAAGATTTTCGTCAAACATCTGCCCTGTTTGTCGTTTACTCTGGACAGAGGAGAGGTCAAAAAGCTTCGACAACCTCTCTCTCCTTTTGGCTTCGGTGCATAATACGCTTAGCCTATGAGACTGCTGGACAGCAGCCCCCTGAAAGGATTACAGCTCATTCTACTAGAGCTGTGGCTTCCACCTGGGCCTTTAAAAATGAGGCCTCTGTTGAACAGATTTGCAAGGCTGCGACTTGGTCTTCGCTTCACACCTTTTCAAAATTTTCAAAATTTGACACTTTTGCTTCTTCGGAGGCTGTTTTTTGGGAGAAAAGTTCTACAGGCAGTGGTTCCTTCCGTTTAAGTTCCTGCCTTGTCCCTCCCATCATCCGTGTACTTTAGCTTTGGTATTGGTATCCCACAAGTAATGGATGATCCCTGGACTGGATACACTTAAGAGAAAACATAATTTATGCTTACCTGATAAATTTATTTCTCTTGTAGTGTATCCAGTCCACGGCCCGCCCTGTCCTTTTAAGGCAGGTCTAAATTTTAATTAAACTACAGTCACCACTGCACCCTATGGTTTCTCCTTTCTCGTCTTGTTTTGGTCGAATGACTGGATATGGCAGTGAGGGGAGGAGCTATATAGCAGCTCTGCTGTGGGTAATCCTCTTGCAACTTCCTGTTGGGAAGGAGAATATCCCACAAGTAATGGATGATCCGTGGACTGGATACACTACAAGAGAAATAAATTTATCAGGTAAGCATAAATTATGTTTTATGTAAGAACTTACCTGATAAATTAATTTCTTTCATATTAGCAAGAGTCCATGAGGCCCACCCTTTTTGTGGTGGTTATGATTTTTTTATATAAAGCACAATTATTCCAATTCCTTATTTTGATGCTTTCACTCCTTTATCACCCCACTTCTTGGCTATTCGTTAAACTGAATTGTGGGTGTGGTAAGGGGTGTATTTATAGGCATTTTGAGGTTTGGGAAACTTTGCCCCTCCTGGTAGGAATGTATATCCCATACGTCACTAGCTCATGGACTCTTGCTAATATGAAAGAAATGAATTTATCAGGTAAATTCTTACATAAATTATGTTTTTGTTCGCCCAACCTGGACTGTGATCACAACAGATGCGAGTCTTTCAGGTTGGGGAGCTGTTTGGGGGTCTCTGACAGCACAAGGGGTTTGGAAATCTCAAGAGGCGAGATTACCAATAAATATTTTTGAACTCCGTGCAATTCTCAGGGCTCTTCAGTTCTGGCCTCTACTAAAGAGAGAACCGTTCATTTGTTTTCAGACAGACAATATCACAACTGTGGCTTATGTCAATCAGCAGGGTGTGACTCACAGTCCCCAAGCTATGAAAGAAGTATCTCTGATACTTGCTTGGGCGGAATCCAGCTCCTGTCTAATCTCTGCGGTGCATATCCCAGGTGTAGACAATTGGGAGGCGGATTATCTCAGCCACCAGACTTTACATCCAGGGGAGTGGTCTCTCCATCCAGATGTGTTTTCTCAGATTGTTCAGATGTGGGGGCTTCCAGAGATAGATCTCATGGCCTCTCATCTAAACAAGAAACTTCCCAGATACCTGTCCAGGTCCAGGGATGTTCAGGCGGAAGCAGTGGATGCGCTGACACTTCCTTGGTGTTATCATCCTGCTTACATCTTCCCGCCTCTAGTTCTCCTTTCAAGAGTGATTTCCCAAATTATCATGGAACAGTCTTTTGTGTTGCTGGTGGCTCCAGCATGGCCACACAGGTTTTGGTATGCGGATCTGTTTCGGATGTCCAGTTGCCGCCTTGGCCACTTCCGTTACGGCCGAACCTACTATCTCAAGGTCCGTTTTTCCATCAGGATCTCAAATCATTAAATTTGAAGGTATGGAAATTGAACGCTTAGTTCTAAGTCATAGAGGTTTCTCCGATTCAGTGATTAATACTATGTTACAAGCTCGTAAATCTGTCTCTAGAAAGATTTATTATAGAGTTTGGAAGACTTACATTTCATGGTGTTCTCATAAAATCTCCTGGCATTCTTTTAGAATTCCTAGAATTTTGCAGTTTCTTCAGGATGGTCTGGATAAGGGTTTGTCTGCAAGTTCCTTGAAAGGACAAATCTCCACTCTTTCTGTTTTATTTCACAGAAAGATTGCTATACTTCCTGATATACACTGTTTTGTACAGGCTTTAGTTCGTATTAAGCCTGTCATTAAGTCAATTTCTCCTCCTTGGAGTCTTAATTTAGCTCTGAGGGCTTTACAGGCTCCTCCATTTGAACCTATGCATTCTTTGGACATTAAACTACTTTCTTGGAAAGTGTTGTTCCTTTTGGCAATCTCTTCTGCTAGAAGGGTTTCTGAGCTATCTCTCTTGTGAGTCTCCTTTTCTGATTTTTTATCAGGATAAGGCAGTGTTGCGGACTTCTTTCCAATTCTTACCTAAGGTTGTGAATTCTAACAACATTAGTAGAGAAATTGTTGTCCCTTCTTTATGTCCTAATCCTAAGAATTCTTTGGAGAGATCCTTACATTCTTTGGATGTGGTAAGAGCTTTGAAATATTATGTGGAAGCTACTAAAAATTTCAGGAAAACTTCTAGTCTATTTGTTTTATTTTCTGGTCCTAGGAAAGGTCAGAAAGCTTCTGCTGTTTCCTTCGCTTCTTGGTTGAAACTTTTGATTCATCAAGCTTATTTGGAGTCGGGTCAAACCCCGCCTCAGAGAAATACAGCTCATTCTACTAGATCAGTCTCCACTTCGTGGGCTTTTAAGAATGAAGCTTCAGTGGATCAGATTTGCAAAGCAGCCACTTGGCCCTCTTTGCATACATTTACTAAATTCTACCATTTTGATGTATTTGCTTCTTCGGAAGCAGTTTTTGGTAGAAAAGTTCTTCAGGCAGCTGTTTCAGTTTGATTCTTCTGCTTTTTGATTTAAGTTTTTTTCTTTCAAAAGTGAAAATAAACTTATTTTTGGGTTGTGGATTATTTTCTCAGCGGAATATGGCTGTTTTTTGTTTTAGTCCCTCCCTCTCTAGTGACTCTTGAGTGGAAGACTCCACATCTTGGGTATTGATATCCTATATGTCACTAGCTCATGGACTCTTGCCAATTACATGAAAGAAAACATAATTTATGTAAGAACTTACCTGATAAATTCATTTCTTTCATATTGGCAAGAGTCCATGAGGCCCACCCTTTTTATGGTGGTTATGATTTTTTGTATAAAGCACAATTATTTCCAAATTTCCTTTGTTGATGCTTTCTACTCCTTTCTTTATCACCCCACTGCTTGGCTATTCGTTGAACTGAATTGTGGGTGTGGTGAGATGTGTATTTATAGGCATTTTGAGGTTTGGGAAACTTTGCCCCTCCTGGTAGGATTGTATATCCCATATGTCACTTGCTAATATGAAAGAAATGAATTTATCAGGTAAGTTCTTATATAAATTATGTTTTCCCATCCTCCTACCCATCTAGATTGTAAGTTCCCACGGGAATAGGGCCCTCAATTCCCCCTGTATTTGTCTGTAATATTTTGTCTTATCGTATTGTTTCTCCATTGTACTGTTATCCTTGTACCCATGGACAGCGCTGCGGAATCTGTCGGCGCTTTACAAATAAAGAATAATAATAATAATATTGAGTTATGGTCACAAGCCTGCCATAGGTGTCACTGGGACAGTTCCTTCAGCCTCCTCCTTTGTGACCATGAAGATATTCTCCCTCGGTATATCCTCTACTGTTTGTTACATTACAGGGTGGGTTGTCTGCTGTATCCTCAGGAATAGGGGTAAGAACAGTGGACAGAATATTTGCTGGCTAAGTACCTGCATTTTTTTCACAGCACACAGGTTGCAAAGGGTACAATTACTACTTAGCCAGCAGCTAAGCACACTGAGTTTTATGTCACAGCTGCAATACTGTGCAAGGATACAATTCGAAGTTGCAGCAAGCTACAATACTGTTAAAGGGTACAGTTACTACATGGTCAGTCACAGAACCACACTACATGAGAGATTTAGAACACAGCTGCAGTAGTGTTCCTCAACTGATATTGTACTAATGCTGGCTGGTTGTGCACATAAGCTTTAGTCATGCTTCACCTTACTGTTGTGATTTACAATTTTCCAAAGTACTAGTGCGCTTATACAACATTTTGATTTTCGGGTATTGTTTCACTATCAATTTGGCGCCATTTATTTATGTGGTACGGCCCCATTAACCGCTCCGCTGTATATCCTCCATTCTTGGCACTTGTCATTCTGACAGCACTCTGCAGGAGCTCTAAGAAGGTACAGAGAGGACCATTGGCAGTTGGAGAGCAATGTCTTTAGATTGCTAACAACTTTCTTCAGAGGGGAATTTTTTGCTGCCATTTCACGCCGTTCGCATTTTGCTGCGCTCTCTGACTTCTGCTAATGCGGCCTCTGCGTCCTGATGGGGGAACCTCCCAAGTAATTTGGAGCCGCATTGGAGTGGGTAAGACCTAAAATGTAGAGCAATGGGGGACTCATTATTATGGTTTCCTATTTAATAAGATTATGCATCTATCACCATATAATCCAGGGTTCCCTACAGCTCATACTTGGGAATTAAAACTCTGTAATATATTCTCTTTGCATCTAACATTGGAGCTGCCATGTAGCTTAGTGAGCAAGCTACACTTCTGTCAACATCTCCCAAGATCATGGGTTTACAATCCTAGTCCTATTTATTAATTCCTGTTATTTATTGCTCTGCAGTGGTTACATTTACTTGAGGATGTTACAGTATTTTCCATATCTATTACTATTGTTATATATTGCTGTACAATGGAATACCTTTACTCTCAAGGTACTACTCTTCCTTCACTGCCTCAATGCATGGAAGTAGTTGGTCTAATGGTAGACACGTCAGATGCTGTATCTTTTGCAGATTCTGCTTGTTATTTGCAGCTTTAAATGTTGCAACAGTGGAATCAAGATTACAACAATCTCTCAGAAGATCTCTTTAGACTTCAGACTTCAAGACAAGACATTCTGTAACAAATCAATCATGTATGTGTGTGTGTATGTGTGTATATACAGTATATTTATGTATATTTTTATATATATATATATATATATATATATATATATATATATATATATATATATATATATAATATGTATATTTATATATATATATGTGTGTATATATATCTGGCAAGTACTGACTGTGTGGTGCATGTGACAACAATCACCCTTATTCTTCTTATGTCTGCGCTATGGGGTAAAGTGGCAAGACGGAAAAAAAAACATCCAATCCCATCTAAATTTTGCAAAAACACATCTGAAGTCTCCCAAAAGCATGTTGCAAAAGGTGTTCTGTTTGATGAAACCAAGATTAAACTTTTTGGCCATAATTCCAAAAGATATGTTTGGCGCAATAACAACACTGCATATAACCAAACGAACACCATACCCACAGTGAAGCATTTTGGTGTCAGCATCATGCTTTGGGGCTGTTTTTCTTCAGCTGGAATTGGGGAGTTAGTCAAGGTAGAGGGAATTATGAACAGTTCCAAATACCAGACAATATTGGCACAAAACCTTCAGGCTTCGGCTAGAAAGCTGAACATGAAGGGGAACTTCATCTTTCAGCATGACAACGCCCCAAAGCATACATCCAAATCAACAAAGGAATGGCTTCACCAGAAGAAAAGTTTTGGAATGGCCCAGTCAGAGCCCAGACCTGAATCCAATTTAAAATCTGTGGGGTGATCTGAAGAAGGCTGTGCACAGGAGATGCCCTCACAATCTGACAGATTTGGAGTGTTTGCCAAGTCAAGATGTGCCATGCTGAAAAACTCATACTCAAAAAGACTGAGTGCTGTAATAAAATCAAAGGGTGCTTCAACAAAGTATTAGTTTAAGGGTGTGCACACTTATACAACCATATTATTTTAGTTTTTTATTTCTACTTCCCTCCAACTAAAAGATTTTAGTTTGTTTTGCAATTGAGTTGTACAGTTTATAGGTCACATTAAAGGTGGAAAAAGTTCTGAAATGATTTCTTTGTCTCATTTTTTTTACAGCAAAGAAACATGACATTTTAACAGGGGTGTGTAGACTTTGTATATCCACTGTGTGTGTGTATGTATGTATGTGTGTGTGTGTGTGTATATATATATATATATATATATATATATGTATATGTGGTCAGGAGGAGGAGGCAAAGAGCCCCACAGCAAAGCTGTTAAGTATCACTTACCTGCTCTTTGCCTCCTGTTGCTGGCCAGAAGTGGTTTTCCAAGAATAATTGATGATGATCCGTGGACTCACTGTGTCAAGAAATAAATTTATCAGGTAAGCATACATTTTGTTTTTTAAGGACTGAAAGTTTTGGGCGTCTTTGCCTCCTCCTAGGTCAGGGGTATAATTCCCAGGAGCAATGGATCATAGACTCTTAACACCTTTAATAAAGGGATAAAAAATGAAAGTGATCAGCCAGGTCGGAAAAAGCAGTGCGCACTAAAAATGTATATGTGCGTGCAATGAGATGAGACTGTAGACCTGCTAGTGTGTCAAGATTATTTTTATTTTTTTAAACTAATCAATCTTCTTTGCCAACCAGGCAAACAGTGAGTTGTGTGCATTATTATACTTCCAGTAACACATAATTAAACATAGTTACTGGCAGCTAAACAATTACCAAACTGGGATTAAACATTTGGATAAAAGTAACACACATACCTGTAATGAATCCCTTTGGTTGCCATTTGCATGCCACCCTTACATTATTTGTTTGCAGAGTCTTCTTATTTACTTAGATGAAAGCTTGTGTAGGAGGACCAAGTAGTAAGTAAGATAGGGACTGGGAAGGGAAGTTGTAACCATAGACAGCAACCAGAAGATAAAGCATGCCACAAAGACCTTCTATTCATCCACCACTATTCAGTGTGTTAGTAGTCTGTTTTTAGCTGCTTTTGTGACCTTGCACCAGTGTTTTTACTGGCACTAGAGGGAGAATAAATATATAAATGGGAGGACCTCTATAAACCTTTGACATCATTTATTGGTTAGAAGTTTTTAACTGGAAATAGGAAATCTTATCTTCAATTTCTGGCACTCTTAACATAAAGATTTGTTTGTAGAAACCTTTTTTTCATCAGTATTCTTGTAAAATTTGCTATATGTCTAACATTTCATGATGATCTTCCAGGTGTTCAGTTCATGTGGGATTGCTGTTGTGAATCTTTAAGGAAGACCAAGAAATCATCAGGTTCTGGCTGTATACTAGCTCATTGTATGGGCCTTGGCAAAACCTTACAGGTAATGACTCTATATCCTCCATACATTACAGTTCACATTCCTGCAACATACTATTTAAATACTTGTTCACAATTTGGAATTCTTTGTCATCCCCACACTTTTACAAATTACATTGCAATAAGTAACTGACTGTTCTTAAGCATTTTGTAAGTATATATAAATGTATGGTTAGATATACAGTGATATAGGTAATTAACTTGGTAGAAAAGTTAGCTAAATAAAGAGAGGAGCTTAAAGGCCCCAGATATTTAAAAAAAAAATACATGCATTTAATTTTAGCACTACTCAACCAGCCACTAAGGGCTTAAAAGTGTATAGTTAAATTACTGCTTGGGGAGCCGCGAGTAACTGGTGGTCACTATTGGACACAGCCTCTGTCATTCACCAGTGGCGATCACATTGGTTAAAGGGACAGTCTAGTCTAAATTAAACTTTCATGATTCAGATAGGGCATGCAATTTTCTTTCATCAAATTTGCTTTGTTCTCTTGGTATTCTTTGTTAAAATCTAAACCTAGGTAGGCTCATATGCTAATTTCTAAACCCTTGAAGGCCGCCTCTTATGACATTTTGACAGTTTTTCATGCAAGTTTGTCAAAAGAATTGAAATAATGGTACAGTCTGCTGAGGCTTAGATACAAGGTAATCACAGAGGTAAGAAGTATATTAATATAACAGTGTTGGTTATGCAAAACCGGGGAATGGGTCATAAAGGGATTATCTATCTTTTTAAACAATAACAATTGTCCCTTCAAACACAGTCTTGAAATGTCAATAAGTTCACCCCAAAAAATCATTTTGTATTCCATACCTATCTTTTAAAAATATAGTCTATATCTGTTTTTCTTTCATAAGGTTGTGACAGTCCACAAATCCATTACGCTTCGGATTCAAATCCTAGCCACTAGGAGGAGGCAAAGTTCCCTCAACTGTAAAGAGCACTTCAACCCTCCCACCTCACTGGTATGTCAGTTTAATGTTTTCCTCCCAGGAGATGGGCGAAGTTTGAGTTGCTCTACAGTTTTTAGAGAGAGGGGTTCTCATATTGAGTTGATGTCCATATTCCCCCTCAAAGAGCTGCTACAAGAGAGACAGAGGGCTATGTGGAATGTAGGCCGTGGCACAGTTACACTCAGTAAGGGAGATAATCACAGGCCTAACCACGGATGTCGCAGGAACAGGTCCCTATCCTCCTCGTTTTGGTTCATTATCCTACTCCAAAAATTAAAATCTTCAGCTGTAATGGGCTCAGCACTGGAAAGGTTGCCACTAGATGTTTGTTTACCCAAATGTAAGTACAGTGAATGTGATGCTTCAAACTGTAAGTATCATTTATTTACTTACCTTCAATAAGCCTACATGCTATTTTTGTGGTCAGTGTATCTTATAGCTAGGGTAAGCACATATATATTGTTTTTATATGATGAGGACTTAAAGGACCAGTCAATACAGTAGATTGACATAATTAACAAATGGATGATAAGAAGACAATGCAATAGCACTTAGTCTGAACTTCAAATGAGAAGTAGATTTTTGTTAAATAAATTGCAAAGTTATGTCTATTTCCACTCCCCCTGTATCATGTGACAGTCATCAGCCAATGACAAATGCATATACGTATATGCTGTGTATTCTTGCACATGCTCAGTAGGAGCTGGTGACTCAAAAAGTGTAAATATAAAAAGACTGTGCAGATTTTGTTACTGCAAGTAAATTGGAAAGATGCTTAAAATTGCATGCTGTATCTGAATCATGAAGTTTAATTTTGACTTGAGTGTCCCTTTAAGGGATGGCAAGACAGTAGAGTTTTTCTGTTTTCCACACTCTTAAATTGGCAGTAAACACCAAAATTGTTGTTGTTTAAAAAGATATATAATGCCTTTACTACTCATTCCCCAGCTTTGCACAACCAACCTTGTTATATTAATATACTTTGTTATGGTATAACCCTGTTATCGACGGTTAATACCAGATGAAAGATGCCCTGAATACGGGATCAGCAACACACAAATCCAGTTAATTTCCCCACAAACACGAGACCAAGCTCCGTCTTGAGGGTAAAACAGAATCTACTTTATTGAGGGCTATATGCCCGGTATTTATGCAGGTCTCCCACCTGTTTGACACTCTCCTTCAACTCTCAGAGCTCTGTGTTTTCTTTAAAATCAGGTCCTTTTGCTCAGAAACTTGTTTATAGTCCTCCTGCTTACTTTTGGTTTAAAAACAACTCCAACTGGCTTAGACAAAACAGTTACTCAAAACTGAAGTTAACCCCTCCAACAACAGTTACTCAAAACTGAAGTTAACCCCTCCAGTACTGTTGGATTTGCACCCTGTACCTATAATGGGCACAGGGTGACTTAACATAATGTCTGAATCCATAATCCGTAGGGAGGTTGACAGAGGGCTCTGTCATATACTTCATAACATTTAAACCTCTACATTTCTGCTTGTTTCTAAGCCACTACATACAGCCTCTTATCACATACTTTTCTCTTGTAAGATGTATCAAGTCCACGGATTCATCCTTTACTTGTGGGATATTCTCCTTCCCAACAGGAAGTGGCAAAGAGAGCACACAGCAGAGCTGTCCATATAGCTCCCCCTCTAGCTCCACCCCCCAGTCATTCTCTTTGCCGGCTCTAAGCAATCGGAATTGTAAAGTGAATGTGGTGTTAGAATTGTAGTTTTATTTTCTACAAGCAAGAGTTTGTTATTTTAAATGGTACCGGTGTGTACTATTTACTCTCTAGCAGAAGGGAGATTAAGATTTCTGCAGGGAGGAAGATGATTTTAGCATTTTGTAACTAAAATCCACTGCTGTTCCCACACAGGACTGAGGAGTACAAGAGAACTTCAGTTGGGGGGAACGGTTTGCAGGTTAGGCTGCAATAAGGTATGTTCAGTCATTTATTTCTAGACAAGACTGTGATAATGCTAGAAAAGACTGTTAATATCCCCATGAGGGAAGGGTAAGCTTTATTCAGAGACTAAGTATGGAATTTCAAGCTTACATAACAGGGCTAGTTTATGCTGGTTGACACTACTTCAGGGCAAACGGTTTTTATTGAAAAATTCGTTTTTTTGAGACACTTTGAAGGTTCCTTTTGGTTTCTTTCAGGGGTTGTTACCCACATGGCTATTACTAAAACACTTGGGAGTGTTTCTTTATGCCTCACAAGCACCGGAGTGAGGTGGGAGGGGCCTAATTTCGCGCCTCAGATGCGCAGTTATTTTGACTCAAAGTTCAGGCTGTTTTCACATGGAGGGTCCTGCTGCAGTTTGAGGGCCTATAAGAAGCTTTTTCCCCACAAATCTGGTCCCTAAGGGCAGGTAGGGCTACAGCAGAGCTGTGGCACGGTGCTGTAGTTTCTTTAACCGTTTTTTTGGCTTACTGTCGATCCGGTTTGGGCATTAAGGGGTTAATCGTTTTTATTGCTAGTTGTGCAATCTTACTAATGCTTTAGGTACATACTGTAAAAATTTCGAAAAGTTTGCATCTTTTCACTGTTTTGCAAAATTGTGTGCCTTTTTTATCTCTTAGACACAGTAACGTTTTTTTCAAAGTGTGTTTTTACTTGATTACAGTGATTTTCAAGCCTGCTTGTTTTACTACTAGTCTGTTAAACATGTTGATGTGTCGTCAAAATCCAAACTATTGAACATCCCTTTCAAAGGAAAGGCCCTTTTTGGGCCTGAATGGAAAGAGATTATTTCAGAAATCACGGGGGGGGGGGGGGAGAGGCCATGCTCTCCCCCAGAACAAGTCCTTCAAGACGAAGAACAAACAAAATAATTTTCGTTCCTTTCGGAATTTCAGGAGCTGTCTCGCTTCATCCGCCCCTGCTGCAAAGCAAGAGGGTAACACTTCACAACCCAGGGCAGCCTGGAAACCTTACCAGGGCTGGAACAAGGGTAAACAGGCCAAGAAGCCTGCAGCTGCCTCCAAGACAGCATGAAGGGGTAGCCCCAGATCCGGGACCAGATCTAGTAGGGGGCAGACTCTTTCTCTTCGCTCAGGCCTGGGCAAGAGATGTACACGATCCCTGGGCATTAGAGATTGTATCCCAGGGATATCTTCTAGAATTCAAGGACTCCCCTCCAAGGGGAAGGTTCCACATTTCTCATCTGTCTTCAGACCAGACAAAGAAAGGGGCGTTCTTACGCTGTGTAGAAGACCTACATACAATGGGAGTGATCCACCCAGTTCCAACTGCGGAACAAGGGCTGGGTTTTTACTCAAACCTGTTTGTGGTTCCCAAAAAAGAAGGAACTTTCAGACCAATCCTGGATCTCAAAATTCTAAACAAATTCCTGAGAGTCCCATCATTCAAGATGGAGACCATTCGGACAATCTTACCAATGATCAAGGAGGGTCAATATATGACCACCGTGGATTTAAAGGATGCGTATCTGCACATTCCTATCCACAAAGATCACCAGTTTCTCAGGTTCGCTTTTCTGGACAAGCATTACCAGTTTGTGGCTCTTCCTTTTGGGTTGGCCACTGCTCCCAGAATTTTCACAAAGGTGCTAGGGTCCCTCCTGGCGGTTCTAAGACCACGGGGCATAGCAGTGGTGCCTTATCTAGACGACATCTTAATTCAGGCGTCGACTTTCCAAAGAGCCAAGTCTCACACGGGAATCGTATTGGCCTTTCTGAGGTCTCACGGGTGGAAGGTGAACATCAAAAAGAGTTCTCTCTCCCCCCTCACAAGAGTTTCCTTCCTAGGAACTCTGATAGACAAGGTAGATATGAAAATATTTCTGACGGAGGTCAGAAAGTTAAAACTCTTAACCACTTGCTGAGTCCTTCATTCCATTCCTCGGCTATCTGTAGCTCAGTGCATGGAGACAATCGGACTAATGGTAGCGGCAATGGACATAGTCCCTTTTGCACGGATTCACCTCAGACCACTGCAACTATGCATGCTCAAACAGTGGAATGGGTATTATGCAGATTTGTCTCCTCAAATACAGCTGGACCAGAGATTCTCTTCTCTGGTGGTTGTCTCAGGATCACCTGTCTCAGGGAATGTGTTTCCGCAGACCAGAGTGGGTCATCGTAACGACCGACGCCAGTCTGTTAGGTTGGGGTGCAGTCTGGGACTCCCTGAAAGCTCAGGGCTTATGGTCTCGGGAAGAAGCTCTTCTCCCAATAAACATTCTGGAACTGAGGGCGATATTCAACGTGCTTCAGGCATGGCCTCAGCTAGCTGCGGCCAAATTCATCAGATTTCAGTCGGACAACATCACGACTGTAGCTTACGTCAATCATCAAGGGGGAACAAGGAGTTCCCTAGCAATGACGGAGGTAACCGAAATAATCAGGTGGGCGGAGGATCACTGCTGCCATCTCTCAGCAATTCACATCCCAGGAGTAGACAACTGGGAGGCGGATTTTCTAAGTCGTCAGACTTTTCACCCGGGGGAGTGGGAACTCCACCCGGAGGTATTTGCCCAGCTGACTCAGCTATGGGGCACTCCAGAATTGGATCTGATGGCGTCCCGTCAGAACACCAAACTTCCTCTTTACGGGTCCAGGTCCCGGGATCCCCAGGCGGTACTGATAGATGCTCTAGCAGCGCCTTGGTCCTTCAATCTGGCCTATGTTTTTCCACCGTTTCCTCTCCTCCCTTGTCTGGTTGCCAGAATCAAGCAGGAGAGGGCTTCGGTGGTTCTGATAGCGCCTGCGTGGCCACGCAGGACCTGGTATGCAGACCTAGTGGACATGTCATCTGTCCCACCATGGACACTACCAGTGAAGCAGGACCTTCTAATTCAAGGTCCTATCAAGCATCCAAATCTAATTTCTCTGTGTCTGACTGCTTGGAGATTGAACGCCTAATTCTATCAAAGCGTGGTCTCTCTGAGTCGGTTATTGATAACCTGATTCAGGCTAGAAAGCCTGTCACCAGGAAGATCTACCATAAGATTTGGCGAAAATATATTTTTTGGTGTGAATCAAAAGGTTACTCATGGAGTAAGATTAGGATTCCCAGGATATTGTCTTTTCTCCAAGAAGGATTGGAGAAAGGATTATCAGCTAGTTCCTTAAAAGGACAGATATCTGCTTTGTCTATTCTTTTACACAAACGTCTGGCAGAGGTACCAGACGTTCAAACATTTAGTCAGGCTTTAGTCAGAATCAAGCCTGTTTATAGACCTGTGGCTCTGCCATGGAGTCTGAATTTAGTTCTTTCAGTTCTGCAAGGGGTTCCGTTTGAACCTTTACATTCCATAGATATTAAACTTTTATCTTGGAAAGTTTTGTTTTTGGTAGCTATCTCTTCTGCTCGAAGAGTATCAGAGTTATCTGCTTTACAGTGTGATTCACCTTACCTGGTTTTCCATGCAGATAAGGTAGTTTTGCGTACCAAACCCGGTTTTCTTCCTAAGGTTGTGTCTAACAAGAATATTAACCAGGAAATTGTTGTTCTAATCCTTCTTCGAAGAAGGAACGTCTGTTACACAATCTTGATGTGGTTCGTGCTTTAAAGTTTTATTTACAAGCAACTAAGGATTTCAGACAAACACCTTCATTGTTTGTTATCTATTCTGGTAAGAGGAGAGGTCAGAAGGCGACTGCTACCTCTTTCCTTTTGGCTGAAAAGCATCATCTGTTTGGCCTATGAGACTACTGGCCAGCAGCCTCCCGAAACAATTACTGCTCATTCTACCAGAGCAGTGGCTTCCACATGGGCTTTTAAAAATGAGGCTTCTGTTGAACAGATTTGTAAGGCAGCGACTTGGTCTTCGCTGCATACTTTTTCTAAATTTTACAAATTCGATACTTTTGCTTCTTCGGAGGCTTTTTTTGGGAGAAAGGTTCTACATGCAGTGGTGCCTTCCGTTTAGGTACCTGTCTTGTCCCTCCCTTCATCCGTGTCCTAAAGCTTTGGCATTGGTATCCCACAAGTATTGGATGAATCTGTGGACTCGATACATCTTGCAAGAGAAAACAAAATTTATGCTTACCTGATAAATTTCTTTCTCTTGCAATGTATCGAGTCCACGGTCTGCCCTGTCTATTTAAGAAAGATAGTATATTTTATCATAAAACTTCAGTCACCTCTGCACCCTATACTTTCTCCTTTTTCTTCCTAGCCTTCGGTCGACTGACTGGGGGGTGGAGTTAGGGGAGTAGCTATATAGACAGCTCTGCTGTGGGTGCTCTCTTTGCCACTTCCTGTTGGGAAGGAGTATATCCCACAAGTATTGGATGAATCCGTGGACTCGATACATCGCAAGAAAGAGAAATTTATCAGGTAAGCATAAATTTTGTTTTTATCCAGGCGGGGATTTTCAGATTCGGTCATAGCTACAATTATTCAGGCTTGTAAGCCTGTGACTAGAAGGATTTACCATAAGATTTAGCATAAATATCTATCTTGGTGTGAATGCAAGGGTTACTCATGGAGTAAGGTTAGGATTCCTAGAATTTAGACTTTTCTCCAAGAGGGTTTGGAGAAGGGTTTACCGACGAGTTCCCTAAAGGGTCAAATCTCGGCTTTATCTATTTTGTTACACAAACGCCTGGCGAATGTCCCAGATGTTCAATCTTTTTATCAGGCCTTGGTCAGGATAAAGCCTGTGTTCAAACCAGTTACTCCTCCATGGAGTCTTAATTTAGTTCTGAAAGTGCTTCAAGAGGTTCATTTTGAGCCTATGTATTCCTTAGATATTAAGTTATCTTGGAAAGTTAGATTTCTTCAGCTCGTAGAGTGTCAGAACTCTCGGCTTTGCAGTGCGAGTCTTCATACCTTATTTTCTATTCAGATAAGGTAGTTTTTCGTACTAACTTAGGATTTCATCCTAAGGTTGTTTCTAATAGGAACATTAATCAGGAGATTGTTATTCCTCCTTTGTGTCCTAATCTTTCTTCTCAGAAAGAACATCTTCTGCACAATTTAGATGTGGTCCGTGCTCAAATGTTTTACTTACAGGCGACTAAGGACTTTCGTCAGTCTTCTTCTTTGTGATTTTTTTTTTCAGGGAAACGTAAAGGACTGAAAGCTACGGCTACTTCTCTTTCCTTTTGGCTGAAGAGTATCATACGTTTTGCATATGAGACTGCTGGACAGCAGCCTCCCGAGAGGGTTTCAGCTCATTCCACGAGGGCTGTTGCTTCCTCATGGGCATTCAAAAATGAAGTTTCTGTGGAACAGATTTGGAAGGCTGCAACTTTGTCTTCTTTTCACACTTTTTCAAAGTTCTACAACGTTGACACTTTTGGTTTTAAGGTTCTTCAAGCAGTGGTGCCTTCCGTTTAGATTCCCTGTCTTGTCCCTCCCATATCATCTGTGTTCTCTAGCTTGGGTATTGAATCCCATTAGTTCTTAAGTTGATCCGTGGATTCATCGTGTCATAAAAAAGAAAACAAAATTTATGCTTTACTGATAATTTTTTTAAAAAAATTTTTGGACACGGTTAGTCCACGGCCTGCCCTGTTTCTTGTTAGACAGGTTGTGGGTTATGTAAACTTCAGGCACCTCTGCACCTTTACTTTTTCTTTCTCTTCCTAACTTCGGAATGACTGGAGTGGGAGGGAAGGGAGGAGCTATATATAGCAGGTCTGCTGTGGTGCTCTTTGCCTTCTCCTGCTGGCCAGGAGGTGAATATCCCATTAGTAATTAAGATGATCCATGAATTCATTGTGTAAAAAAATAAATACATTTATCAGGTAAGCATAAATTTTCTTTTACATGCTGTTTTGTGATTTTATTTTCTGGGCTCATAGACTGTGTTTTTGGCTGGAACAAACAGGTTTCACTTTCGTTTTTGAAAGTGTTGCACAGCTCCTATTAACTTGCTGTACTTTTCATAGCATGTGGTCTATGTTCATTTCCTCCATTCCGCTTAACACTTGAACCTGAGGAGAGCGTTTTCTCTGTCTGGGTCTAGCAGGGGGTGAGTGCCCCAGCGATTGGGAGTATGAAGGTGCAGTTTTCTATAAAAAAAAAACAACTTTTATTTGTGTCCTCCTGAGCTATGGAGGACTCTGACTTCTTCTGAACTAAATCATACCTGTTTATATTGTGAGGAGGCCGTGGTTTTCCCGCCCACACAATTATGTTCCACATGCCTTAACACAGTTATAAAGTCTCAGAAGGGAGACAAGCCTGCTAAGGCTCTTAGTCCCTCTGGGCTGTCTACCTCTCAGGACTCGGCGTCCCGTGAGATTACTACCCTTGCTACATTATCCACTCCACATGCAGTTCCCCGTAGCACATCTAATCCATCCAGAGGGGGCCTTCTTCCTGCGGACTTTGCCGCGCAGTTAAAAAACGGCGGTGTCTGCGTCCCTCAGTGCATTACCTTGCTTTAACAAACGCAAGAGAAAAGTTAAACATAGCTCTCCTGACCCGGAGTCATCTAAATATATATCAGATTTAACTTATGTCCCAGTTATCCGATGATGAGTTAACCTCTGTAGCTTCAGAGGGTGAACTTTCTGGGTCGGAATCCTTAGTCTAAGCCTCCTGCAGCGGAGGAACTGTCCTTTAGATTTAAAATTGAGGTTCCTTCTACGTTAGAGGTTCCAGATGCCGCGCTGCCTGAAGAACCTATGATACCTAAATTAGAGTTTACGAAAACAGGAAAGTTCCTTTGACTTTTCCTGTGTCGGTTAAGATGGCGAACATTATTAAGAACGGGAATGGGAAAGAATTGGTTCTTCCTTTTCACCCTACTTTTTAAAAAGTTGTTCCCGGACTCTCAACTGGATTTGTGGGGCTCCATTCCAAAGGTGGATGGTGCTATCTCTACGCTTGCTAAACGTACTACTATACCTCTTGAGGATAGTTCTTCGTTCAGAGAGGCGATGGATAAGAAAATGGAAACCTTTCTGAGAAAGTTGTTTCAACATACAGGATTTTTGTTTTAACCGCCATCTGCAGTTGCCGGAGCGGCTACCTACTGGTGCAACTTTGTCGGGACTCATTGAGGTGGAGTCTCCCCTCGAGGATATTGAAGACAGAATTAAAGCTCTGAGAATTGCGAATTCTTTTATCTGTGATGCGAACATGCAAATTATTTGTCTAAATGCAAAGGCCTCTAGCTTTGCGGTCCTAACCCGTTGGGCGCTCTGGTTGAAGTTTTGGTCTGCGGATATGACTTCAAAGTCCAGACTCCTTTCTCTTCAAGGGAAAGATTTTATTTGGTCCAGGCCTAGGGGATCAGATTGTGTAGAGGGCAGACTGTCTTTTTTTCAGATGCCTGGTTCAAGGACGTACAGGGTCCGTTGGTCCTGGAGGTGGTATCTCAGGTATACAAGATAGGCTTCAATTCTCGTCCGCCAAGGGGCAGATTCTTTCTCTTGAATCTGTCTACCAGACCAGAAAAGAGGGATGCCTTTCTAGGGTGCGTTCGGGATCTATCCTCTTTAGGAGTTGTTGTCCCGTTACCTATCGAAGAGAGATTTGGGGTTTTATTCAAACCTTTTCATGGTCCCAAAGGAGGAAGGAACTTTCCGCCCAATTCTGGACCTAAAGTGCTTAAACAAATTTCTCACTGTCCCTTCCTTCAAGATGGAGACTAAGGTCCATCCTTCCTTTAATTCAGGAAGGCCAGTTTATGACCACAATAGATCTGAAGGACGCTTACCTTCATGTTCCAATCCACAGGGAACACTTTCAGTTTCTGCGGTTTGCATTCCTAGACTAGCACTTCCAGTTCATTGCCCTTCCGTTTGGCCTAGCTACTGTTCCAAGAATCTTTACGAAGGTTCTGGGGGTTCTTCTAGCCGTTGCCGAAACTCAGGGTATTGCAGTAGCCCCATACTTGGACGATATTCTGGTGCAAGCACCATCTTGTCGTCTTGTGGAAGAATTCGCGGAGTCCCTTCTCAGTTTTCTTTGATCCTGCATGGACATCATTCCTTTTGCCAGGTTCTGTCTCAGACCTTTACAACTGTGCATGCTGAGGCATTGGAACAGCGATCATTCAGATCTGTCTCAACAGATTGTATTAGACAGCCGGTTGAGAGAATCGCTTTCTTGGTGGCTTTGTCCAGATAATCTTTCCCGAGGGACATGCTTCTTAAGACCATCCTGGGAGATTGTGACTACGGATGCAAGCCTATCCGGATGGGTAGCTGTGTGGGGTGCCAGGAAGGCACAGGGGTTGTGGTTAGGAGTCCTCCCTCTCGATCAATATTTTGGAACTACGGGCAATCTTCCAGGCCTTGAAGGCTTGGCCACTTCTGGGTTTGTCCCAGTTTATCAGATTCCAATCAGACAATATAACTTCTGTGGCTTACATCAACCATCAGGGGGGGAACGAGAAGTTCCTTGGCGATGAAGGAAGTATCTTAGATTCTGGAGTGGGTGGAGGCCCACTGCTGTTTGCTGTCAGCAATCCACATTTCGGGTGTAGACAACTGGGAGGCGGATTTTCTCAGCAGGCAATCCTTCCAGAGGAATGGTCTCTCCATCCCGAGGGGTTAGCAGAGGTATGCAGCAAGTGGGGACACCGGATATGGATCTCATGGCATCCCGTCTCAATACCAAGCTAACAATTCACAGGGGAAGACAGCACCTCATTTAAAGTTCAATACCAAGCTACCCAGGTACAGGTCAAGGAATCCCCAAGCAGATCTAATAGATGCACTAGCAGTGCCTTGAGGTTCAAACTTGTATATCTTTTTTTTTCCCATTACCGCTTCTTTCTCAAGTGATGGCCCGCATCAAGCAGGAGCGGGTATCAGTAATCCTGATTGCTCCATCGTGGTTCGCGGATCTAGTGGGGATGTCCTCATCTCCTCCGTGGAAGTTACCTTGTCGCAGAGA
Organism: Bombina bombina; assembly: GCF_027579735.1. Taxonomy (NCBI): domain Eukaryota; kingdom Metazoa; phylum Chordata; class Amphibia; order Anura; family Bombinatoridae; genus Bombina; species Bombina bombina. Next base: position 709,279,833 of record NC_069499.1, on the reverse strand, counting down.
CCTGCTGATACAAGGTCCATTTGTTCATCAAAATCTAGATTCTCTGAGGTTGACTGCATGGAGATTGAACGCTTAGTGTTAGCCAAGAGAGGTTTCTCTGAGAGTGTCATTGATACTCTTATTCAAGCTTGTAAACCAGTTACTCTGCGTATCTACCACAAGGTGTAGAGGATCTACTTATTCTGGTGTGAAGAGCGTGTTTTTTCCTGGCACAGAGTTAAGGTAAAACCAAGAAAATAGAAGCACTCAACTGAGACAGAACAAAAGGTAATAAAACTTCTGTGCTTGTCCGCAAGGCCAGTGTCATTTAGGGTGCAGTCTCTTTTAGCACGTTATGCATTTCACAGAAAAAAAATATCCTGTAGCATATCAGTCTGACCCTGCCCAATGACAGTCCAGCGCCGAAATATCAGGCAATTCTTCTCTGAACAAGAGAAAACAACAAACCCCAGATGTACGTTTCGGCTTTCCTTTGGCCTAGTCAGTGAGGTGCAGTTGCATCTCTCTAGGGCACATGTGCAAGGAGTCCACGTTTGGTTTCCCCTTTTTACTCATAGGGAGACCCAAGAGTAATTTGCATAAAAACAAGAAAATAGAGAGACGCACTTAACTGAGACAGAACAAAAGCTAGAAAAACTTCTCTGCTTGTCCAAAAGGCCAGTGCCACTCAGGGTGCAGAGTTAAGGTTGCCAGGATCTTATCTTTTCTCCAGGATGGGCTGGAGAAGGGCCTTTCTGATAGTTCCCTGAGGGGACAGATTTCTTCTTAAAGACACGATGAGTCCACATATGGGATATTCACTTCCTGGTCAGCAGGAAGAGGCAAAGAGCACCACAGCAGAGTTGTTAAATAGCTCCTCCCTTCCCTCCCACTCCAGTCATTCTCTTTGCCTACGCTAGTGATAGGATGCAGGTAAAGTGAGGTGTTAGTTTAGATTCTTCAATCAAGAGTTTTTTGTTTTATGAGTAGTGCCAGAGAGTGCTACTTTGTTCTGGGGTGTAGCCTAGTCCATATCAGTCTCTACAGCAGGGCTCTGGTGGCTTTAGAGCTATGGGAACTGGTGGGACATAATTCTCACTGCGCCTCCCATTTTCAGCTGCCCCATATCCTTCAGCCTGAGATTATTACTGACTCAGCATTGCTTATCTCTCAGGCCAATGTGAGGGAGATGACCTCTCAAGCTTGGGAACCGCCCTACTGCCAGGCAGGGTTTGAGGTAAGTGCTGTCTTTCTGGGATCTAAGGAGTCTCAGTGTTTGTTTCATTAGCACTACGGCACATAAGGGGTTAATGGTAAACCTTATGTGGGGACAGTTTCAGACTTTCAGAAAAGAAGTGTTACTTGGGCAGTGATTAGGTGCAGGCACTGGGGCTGGAGTTATGTTGCTAAGTTTATTTCCACTAAAATGGAGGGCTCTGGTGGTTTCACTTTAGTTTTTTCCCTGAGAGGGAAGCAGAGACTTGCAGCTCGCCAACGAAGGGGACTTCCTGCTTTTTGAAGCCTCTGCTTGTAGCATTATTTCCAAGCAGTTGCAGGTCTTGAGATGTGCTGTACTGGGGTTTATCTGGGCTAGAACAGCATGTAGAACACTTTTCATGCGCTTTTAGCACAGATGCAGTCCTAGTTCGGTTTTTCTGGCAGGTTGCAGTAACGAATTGTTTCTACAAGGCATCCGGTAGCATTAATTAAGGTAGGAGCACCTCAGCAGGTTGCTGTGGTGCAGAGGTTTAATTATTGCTTAAATTTTCTAACCGTTTTGGAACTACAGCAAAATTAGCAATTTGTCAAGTGAAAGAAAAACCGTTTAACCGGTTTTTGATAATTTTATTTTGTTATTCCCATTATTTTTTCTGCTCAATACCAATATTTTATGTAAAAAAAATTGACCAAGATGAGGTGCAAGTTGTTACATGTGCTTTATGTCTTGATGCAAATGTGGAACCACCAATCCCTTTCTGTCCTACATGTATTGAAAGGACTGGGAATTTTAGGGATAAAATTTTTGCTGAGCCAATCTCCTCTCAGACAGATGTTGTCCAAGAGTCCTTTGATGAGGGTCAATTTCTGCAGCAACTTTCTCCCCAAGTGTCCCAAAAATGATCGCCCTCACCAGCAGTGCCCTGCACGTCTACTGTAGTTCCTTCTGGAATTTCACTACAGGACATAGCTTCTCTTATGTCTACTACTATCTCTGATGCTCTGTCTGCTTTTCCAATGTTGCAGGGCCATCGCAAGAGAAAGTCCATTTCTGCAGTTAGTGAGGTTTCTGATGCTGTGGTAGCTATCTCAGAAGTCTCTTTTCACAGATCTGAGGAAGAGGTTCCTGCTCTGGCATCTGAAGGAGAAATCTCAGATTCGGAGGAGGTGTTACCTTTGACCGACTCAGAAGTGGTATCTTTCAGGTTTAAACTGGAACATCTTCGTCTTTTACTTAGGTTTTAATTGTGTAGTGACTCCACAGTGTTGGTTGTCCCCCCAAAGTCTAGCAAATTAGACAGATATTATGAGGTACCTTCCTTTACAGATGTTTTTCCAGTTCCTAAGAAGGCCTCTGAAATTATTAATAGAGAATGGAAGAGACCTGGTATTCCTTTCTCTCCTTCTCCGATTTTCAAGAAGATGTTTCCTATAGCTGACTCAGTTAAAGAGGTTTGGCAAACTGTTCCTAAGGTAGAAGGAGCTGTTTCAACCTTGGCTAAGAGAACTACTATAGAGGATAGCTGTGCTTTTATAGATCAGATGGACAAAAAATTAGGTCTACTCAAGAAAATGTATGTTCACCAGGGTATGCAGTGGCAACCGGCGGTCTGTATAACTATCGTCACAAGTGCGGCAGCCTACTGGTTTGATGCTCTGGCTGATACCCTCAGGCGAGAAACTCCCTTGGACAAGATCCAGGACAGGATAAAGGCTCTTAAGCTAGCTAATTCCTTTATCTTGGATGCCACCCTTCAAGTTATTAAGTTAGGGGCCAAAATTTCAAGCTTCTCTATCTTGGCTCGCACTGCCTTATGGCTGAAACCTTGGTCTGCGGACGTTTCATCTAAGTCAAAGCTTCTAGCTGTCCCTTTCAAGGGGAAGACCCTGTTTGGTCCTGAGCTGAAAGAGATTATTTCTGACATTACGGGAGGTAAGGGTCTCCTCCCTCAGGACAAAATGATTAGGCAGAAATGAAGACAAAGTAATTTTCGTTCCTTTCGCAACTTCAAGGGATTCTCTTCCTCTTCTCCCTCAACTAAGCAGGAACAAGCTAAATCTAATTGGAGACCCACCCAATCTTGGCATAAGGGTAAGCAATCCAAGAAGGTGGCCAATGACTCCAAGACAGCATGAAGGTTTTGCCCCCGATCCGGGACAAATGGATCTGGTAGGGGGCAGACTTTCTTTTTTCACTCAAGCCTGGGTTCGGGACGTTCAGGATCCCTGGGCTATAGAAATAGTGTGGGGAGCAGTTTGGGGCTCCCTAAGGACTCAGGGGATATGGTCTCAGACAGAGTCTCTTTTGCACATAAACATTCTGGAACTGAGAGCGATCTACAATGCTCTCCTGACCTGGCCTCAGCTAGCTTCGGTTCAGTTTATCAGGTTCCAGACGGACAACATAACGTCAGTGGCCTACATCAATCATTAGGGAGGAACAAGGAGCTCCTTGGCGATGACAGAGGTTTTCAAAATAATTCAGTTTGCTGAGGCCCATTCTCGTTGTCTGTCGGCAATCCACATCCCAGGGGTGGACAACTGGGAGGCGGATTTTCTGAGCAGACAGACCTTTCATCTGGGGGAGTGGAAACTTCATACGGACGTGTTCTCCAGTCTGATCCTCAAATGGGGTCAGCCGGAGTTGGATCTCATGGCATCAAGGGAGAATGCCAAACTTCCCAGGTACGGGTCGAGATCCAGAGATCCTCAGGTGGAGCTGATAGATGCTCTGGCGGCCCCTTGGTCCTTCAATCTAATATATCCGTTTCCTCCGTTTGCTCTCCTTCCGCGAGTGATTGCCCGGATCGAACAGGAAAGGGCTTCAGTGATTCTCATAGCACCGACCTGGCCTCGCAGGATCTGGTATGCAGACCTGGTGCAGATGTCGTCTCTACCTCCTTGGAGGCTTCCACTTCGAAAGGACCTTCTGATTCATGGACCCTTCCATCATCCAAATCTGGATTCTCTGAAGCTGACTGCTTGGAGATTGAACGGTTGATTCTAGCCAAGCGAGGTTTTTCTGACTGACAATTTGATTCACGCTCGTAAGCCTGTCACTAGAAAGATTTATCACAAGATTTGGCGTAAATACCTTTATTGGTGTGAAGCCAAGGGCTACTCCTGGAGTAGAGTTAGGATTCCTAGGATTTTATCTTTCCTCCAGGAAGGATTGGAGAGAGGATTATCTACAAGTTCTTTAAAGGGTCAAATTTCAGCATTATCTATCCTGTTACACAAGCGTCTAGCTGATGTCCCTGATGTTCAGTCTTTTTGTCAGGCCTTAACCAGAATTAGGTCTGTGTTTAGACCAGTTACTCCTCCATGTAGTCTTAATTTAGTTCTCAAGGTTCCTCAAGGGGTTCCGTTTGAACCTATGCATTCCTTAGAGATCAAGTTGTTATCTTGGAAGGTTATATTTTTGGTAGCGATTTCTTCTGCTCGTAAAGTGTCTGAGCTTCCAGCATTACAAAGTGAGCCCCCTTACCTTATTTTTCATGCGGATAAGGTTGTCTTACATACGAAATTTGGATTTCTTCCCAAGGTTGTTTCTGATCGGAACATTAATCAGGAAATTGTTGTACCTTTCTTGTGTCCTAAGCCTTCTAAGGAGGAGAGGCTCTTACACAATTTGGATATATTTCGTGCTTTAAAGTTTTATTTACAGGCAACTAAAGACTTTCGCCAGTTTTCCTCTTTGTTTGTGGTATTTTTAGGCAAACGTAGGGGACAGAAAGCTACGGCTGTTTCTCTTTCTTTTTGGCTGAAGAGTATTATACGTTTGGCTTACGAAACTGCTGGACAGCAGCCTTCTGAGAGGATTAAGGCTCATTCCACTAGTGCTGTTGCTTCCTCATGGGCATTCAAAAATTAAGCTTGCAAACTTGTTCTTCTCTTCACACTTTTACAAAATTTTTGCAAGGCTGCAACTTGGTCTTCTCTTCACACTTTTACAAAATTTTAAAAATTTGATACTTTTGCCTCAGCTGAGGCGGCTTTTGGGAGAAAGGTTCTTCATGCAGTGGTGCCTTCCATTTAGGTATCTTGTCTTGTCCCTTCCGTATCATCCGTATTCTAGCTTGGGTATTGGATCCCATAAGTAATGAAGATGATCCGTGGACTCATGGTGTCTTTAAGAAGAAAAGAAAATGTATGCTTACCTGAAATTTATTTCTTCTTAGACACGATGAGTCCACGGCCAGCCATGTCATTTTTAGACAGGATGTTTTTTTATTGTAAACTTCAGTCACCTCTGCACCTTGGCTTTTCCTTTCTCTTCCTAACTTCGGTCGAATGACTGGAGTGGGAGGGAAGGGAGGAGCTATTTAACAGCTCTGCTGTGGTGCTCTTTGCCTCTTCCTGCTGACCAGGAATTGAATATCCCTTAATTAATGAAGATGATCCGTGGACTCATTGAGTCTAAGAAGAAATAAATTTATCAGGTAAGCATAAATTTTCTTTTCGTCCCTGTCGGTTTTATTGCACAAGAGACTGGCTGAGCTTCCAGGCGTGTAGTCCTTTGTTAAGGCTCTGATTTGGATCAGACCTGTGTTTAGATCTGATCCTTTGAGTCTTAATTTTGTTCTTCGGGTTTTGCAACAGGTTCTATTTTAGCCTCTGCATTCCTTTGACTTTAAATTGTTATCTTGGAAGATTCTCTTTTTATTGGCTATTGCCTCTGCACGCAGCTTTTCTGAGATCTCTGCTTTGCAATGTGAGCCCCCTTATCTGATTTTTCATGCAGATAAGGCAGTTTTACGTACTAAATTAGGTTTTCTTCTTAAGGTTGTGTTAGATTGCAACATCAATCAGGAGATTGTGGTTCCTTGTGTCCTAATCCTCCTCCATCTAAGGAATGCTTCACAATTTGGATGTGGTTCGCGCCTTGAAGTTCTATCTTCAGGCTACTAAGGAGGTTTAAACAATCTTTCTCCTTTATTATTGTCTATTCAGGGAAGCATAAGGGGCAGAAGGCTACTTCGACTTCCCCATCTTTTTGGTTAAGGAGTGTTATCCGCTTAGCATACGAGACAGTGGGACATTGTCCTCCTGAGACGATAACGGCTCAATCCACTAGAGCAGTGGCTTCCTCTTGGGCCTTTAAGAACGAGGCCTCTATGGATCAGATTTGTAAGGCGGCTACCTGGTCCTCCTTACATACTTTTTCAAAATGTTAAAAGTTTGATGTTTTTGCTTTGGCTGCAGCTTTTTGGAGAAAAGTTTTGCAGGCTGTGGTGCCGTCAGAATAGGGTCCACCTCTTCCTTTTTGTTCCCTCCCGTTATTCATTCTGTGTCCTCTGGAGCTTGGGTATAGTTTTCCCAACAGTAAGGAATGAAGCCGTGGACTCTCCCTATCTTAGGAAGGGAAACATAATTTATGCTTACCAGATAAATTCCTTTCTTTCCGGATAGGGAGAGTCCACGACCCCCACACGTTTTTTCTTGTCTATGGGCGGTTCCCTATTATTTTATTCTTCTGGCACCATTTATACCCTAATGTTTCTCCTAATTTTCCTTGTTCCCTCTGCAGAATGACTGGGGTAATGAGGAAGTAGGAGGGATATTCAAGCCTTTGGCTGGCGTATCTCTGCCTCCTCCTGGTGGCCAGGTGTTGTATTTCCCAACAGTAAGGAATGAATCCGCAGACTCTCCCTATCTGGAAGGAAAGGAATTTCTTTCATGTAATTAGCAAGAGTCCATGAGCTAGTGACGTATGGGATATACATTCCTACCAGGAGGGGCAAAGTTTCCCAAACCTCAAAATGCCTACAAATACACCCCTCACCACACCCACAAATCAGTTTTATAAACTTTGCCTCCTATGGAGGTGGTGAAGTAAGTTTGTGCTAGATTCTACGTTGATATGCGCTCCGCAGCAGGTTGGAGCCCGGTTTTCCTCTCAGCGTGCAGTGAATGTCAGAGGGATGTAAGGAGAGTATTGCCTATTTGAATTCAATGATCTCCTTCTACGGGGTCTATTTCATAGGTTCTCTGTTATCGGTCGTAGAGATTCATCTCTTACCTCCCTTTTCAGATCGACGATATACTCTTATATACCATTACCTCTGCTGATTTTCGTTTCAGTACTGGTTTGGCTTTCTACAACATGTAGATGAGTGTCCTGGGGTAAGTAAGTCTTATTTTCTGTGACACTCTAAAGCTATGGTTGGGCACTTTTTTTTATAAAGTTCTAAATATATGTATTCAAACATTTATTTGCCTTGACTCAGGATGTTCAATATTCCTTATTTCAGACAGTCAGTTTCATATTTGGGATAATGCATTTGAATCAATCATTTTTTTCTTACCTTAATATTTGACTTTTCCCTGTGGGCTGTTAGGCTCACGGGGGCAGAAAATGCTTCATTTTATTGTCATTCTTGGCGCGGACTTTTTTGGCGCAATTTTTTTTTTCTATTTCCGGCGTCATACGTGTCGCCGGAAGTTGCGTCATTTTTTACGTTCTTTTGCGCCAAAAGTGTCGGCGTTCCGGATGTGGCGTCATTTTTGGCGCCAAAAGCATTTAGGCGCCAAATAATGTGGGCGTCTTATTTGGCGCTAAAAAAATATGGGCGTCACTTTTGTCTCCACATTATTTAAGTCTCATTATTTATTGCTTCTGGTTGCTAGAAGCTTGTTCACTGGCATTTTTTCCCATTCCTGAAACTGTCATTTAAGGAATTTGATCAATTTTGCTTTATATGTTGTTTTTTCTATTACAAATTGCAAGATGTCCCACGTTGCAACTGAGTCAGAAGATACTTCTGGAAAATCGCTGCCCGGTGCTGGAGCTACCAAAGCTAAGTGTATCTGCTGTAAACTTTTGGTAGCTGTTCCTCCAGCTGTTGTTTGTATTGAATGTCATGACAAACTTGTTAATGCAGATATTTCCTTTAGTAATGTTCCATTACCTGTTGCTGTTCCGTCAACATCTAATACTCAGAGTGTTCCTGATAACATAAGAGATTTTGTTTCTAAATCCATTAAGAAGGCTATGTCTGTTATTCCTCCTTCTAGTAAACATAAAAAGTCTTTTAAAACTTCTCATTGTTCAGATGCATTTTTAAATGAACATCATCATTCTGATTCTGATAATGGTTCTTCTGGTTCAGAGGATTCTGTCTCAGAGGTTGATGCTGATAAATCTTCATATTTATTTAAAATGGAATTTATTCGTTCTTTACTTAAAGAAGTCCTAATTGCATTAGAAATTGAGGATTCTGGTCCTCTTGATACTAAATCTAAACGTTTAGATAAGGTTTTTTAATCTCCTGTAGTTATTTCAGAAGTTTTTCCTGTTCCTGGTGCTATTTCTGAAGTAATTTCCAGGGAATGGAATAATTTGGGTAATTCATTTACTCCTTCTAAACGTTTTAAGCAATTATATCCTGTGCCATTTGACAGATTAGAGTTTTGGGACAAAATCCCTAAGGTTGATGGGGCTGTCTCTACTCTTGCTAAGCGTACTACTATTCCTACGGCAGATGGTACTTCCTTTAAGGATCCTTTAGATAGGAAAATTGAATCCTTTCTAAGAAAAGCTTATTTGTGTTCAGGTAATCTTCTTAGACCTGCTATATCTTTGGCGGATGTTGCTGCAGCTTCAACTTTTTGGTTGGAAGCTTTAGCGCAACAAGTAACATATCATAATTCTCATAGCATTATTATTCTTCTTCAACATGCTAATAATTTTATTTGTGATGCCATCTTTGATATCATTAGAGTTGATGTCAGGTATATGTCTCTAGCTAGTTTAGCTAGAAGAGCTTTATGGCTTAAAACTTGGAATGCTGATGTGTCTTCTAAGTCTACTCTGCTTTCCCTTTCTTTCCAGGGTAATAAATTATTTGGTTCTCAGTTGGATTCTATTATCTCAACTGTTACTAGAGGGAAAGGAACTTTTTTACCACAGGATAAAAAATCTAAAGGTAAATTCAGGTCTAATAATCGTTTTCGTTCTTTTCGTCACAATAAGGAACAAAAGCCTGATCCTTCATCCTCAGGAGCGGTATCAGTTTGGAAACCATCTGCAGTCTGGAATAAATCCAAGCCTTTTAGAAAATCAAAGCCAGCTCCTAAGTCCACATGAAGGTGCGGCCCTCATTCCAGCTCAGCTGGTAGGGGGCAGATTACGTTTTTTCAAAGAAATTTGGATCAATTCCGTTCACAATCTTTGGATTCAGAACATTGTTTCAGAAGGGTACATAATTGGTTTCAAGATAAGACCTCCTGCAAAGAGATTTTTTCTTTCCCATGTCCCAGTAAATCCAGCGAAGGCTCAAGCATTTCTGAAATGTGTTTCAGATCTAGAGTTGGCTGGAGTAATTATGCCAGTTCCAGTTCTGGAACAGGGGCTGGGGTTTTATTCAAATCTCTTCATTGTACCAAAGAAGGAGAATTCCTTCAGACCAGTTCTGGATCTAAAAATATTCAATCGTTATGTAAGGATACCAACATTCAAAATGGTAACTGTAAGGACTATCCTGCCTTTTGTTCAGCCAGGGCATTATATGTCTACAATAGATTTACAGGATGCATATCTGCATATTCCGATTCATCCAGATCACTATCTGTTTCTGAGATTCTCTTTCCTAGACAAGCATTACCAGTTTGTGGCTCTGCTGTTTGGCCTAGCAACAGCTCCAAGAATTTTTACAAAGGTTCTCGGTGCCCTTCTGTCTGTAATCAGAGAACAGGGTATTGTGGTATTTCCTTATTTGGACGATATCTTGGTACTTGCTCAGTCTTTACATTTAGCAGAATCTCGTACGAATCGACTTGTGTTGTTTCTTCAAGATCATGGTTGGAGGATCAATTTACTAAAAAGTTCATTGATTCCTCAGACAAGGGTAACCTTTTTGGGTTTCCAGATAGATTCAGTGTCCATGACTCTATCTTTGACAGACAAGAGACGTCTAAAATTGATATCAGCTTGTCGAAACCTTCAGTCACAATCATTCCCTTCGGTAGCCTTATGCATGGAAATTCTAGGTCTTATGACTGCTGCATCGGACGCGATCCCCTTTGCTCGTTTTCACATGCGACCTCTTCAGCTCTGTATGCTGAACCAATGGTGCAGGGATTACACAAAGATATCTCAATTAATATCTTTAAAACCGATTGTACGACACTCTGACGTGGTGGACAGATCACCATCGTTTAGTTCAGGGGGCTTCTTTTGTTCTTCCGACCTGGACTGCAATTTCAACAGATGCAAGTCTTACAGGTTGGGGAGCTGTGTGGGGGTCTCTGACGGCACAAGGGGTTTGGGAATCTCAGGAGGTGAGATTACCGATATATTTTGGAACTCCGTGCAATTTTCAGAGCTCTTCAGTCTTGGCCTCTTCTGAAGAGAGAATCGTTCATTTGTTTTCAGACAGACAATGTCACAACTGTGGCATACATCAATCATCAAGGAGGGACTCACAGTCCTCTAGCTATGAAAGAAGTATCTCGAATTCTGGTTTGGGCGGAATCCAGCTCCTGTCTAGTTTCTGCGGTTCATATCCCAGGTATAGACAATTGGGAAGCGGATTATCTCAGTCGCCAAACGTTGCATCCGGGCGAATGGTCTCTTCACCCAGAGGTATTTCTTCAGATTGTTCAAATGTGGGAACTTCCAGAAATAGATCTGATGGCCTCTCATCTAAACAAGAAACTTCCCAGGTATCTGTCCAGATCCAGGGATCCTCAAGCGGAAGCAGTGGATGCATTGTCACTTCCTTGGAAGTATCATCCTGCATATATCTTTCCGCCTCTAGTTCTTCTTCCAAGAGTGATCTCCAAGATTCTGAAGGAATGCTAGTTTGTTCTGCTGGTAGCTCCAGCATGGCCTCACAGGTTTTGGTATGCGGATCTTGTCCGGATGGCTTCTTGCCAACCGTGGACTCTTCCGTTAAGACCAGACCTTCTGTCGCAAGGTCCTTTTTTCCATCAGGATCTCAAATCCTTCAATTTAAAGGTATGGAGATTGAACTCTTGATTCTTAGTCAAAGAGGTTTCTCTGACTCTGTGATTAATACTATGTTACAGGCTCGTAAATCTGTATCTAGGGAGATATATTATAGAGTCTGGAAGACTTATATTTCTTGGTGTCTTTCTCATCATTTTTCCTGGCATTCTTTTAGAATTCCGAGAATTTTACAGTTTCTTCAGGATGGTTTGGATAAAGGTTTGTCTGCAAGTTCCTTGAAAGGACAAATCTCTGCTCTTTCTGTTCTTTTTCACAGAAAGATTGCTAATCTTCCTGATATTCATTGTTTTGTACAAGCTTTGGTTCGTATAAAACCTGTTATTAAGTCAATTTCTCCTCCTTGGAGTTTGAATTTGGTTCTGGGGGCTCTTCAAGCTCCTCCGTTTGAACCTATGCATTCATTGGACATTAAATTACTTTCTTGGAAAGTTTTGTTCCTTTTGGCCATCTCTTCTGCCAGAAGAGTTTCTGAATTATCTGCTCTTTCTTGTGAGTCTCCTTTTCTGATTTTTCACCAGGATAAGGCGGTGTTGCGAACTTCTTTTGAATTTTTACCTAAGGTTGTGAATTCCAACAACATTAATAGAGAAATTGTGGTTCTTTCATTATGTCCTAATCCTAAGAATTCTAAGGAGAAATCATTGTATTCTTTGGATGTAGTTAGAGCTTTGAAATATTATGTTGAAGCTACTAAGAATTTCCGAAAGACTTTTAGTCTATTTGTTATCTTTTCCGGTTCTAGGAAAGGTCAGAAGGCCTCTGCCATTTCTTTGGCATCTTGGTTGAAATCTTTAATTCATCATGCTTATGTCGAGTCGGGTAAAACTCTGCCTCAAAGGATTACAGCTCATTCTACTAGGTCAGTTTCTACTTCCTGGGCATTTAGGAATGAAGCTTCGGTTGATCAGATTTGCAAAGCAGCAACTTGGTCTTCTTTGCATACTTTTACTAAATTCTACCATTTTGATGTGTTTTCTTCTTCTGAAGCTGTTTTTGGTAGAAAAGTACTTCAGGCAGCTGTTTTAGTTTGAATCTTCTGCTTATATTTTCAATTTAAACTTTATTTTGGGTGTGTATTATTTTTCAGCGGAATTGGCTGTCTTTATTTTATCCCTCCCTCTCTAGTGACTCTTGCGTGGAAAGATCCACATCTTGGGTAGTCATTATCCCATACGTCACTAGCTCATGGACTCTTGCTAATTACATGAAAGAAAACATAATTTATGTAAGAACTTACCTGATAAATTCATTTCTTTCATATTAGCAAGAGTCCATGAGGCCCACCCTTTTTGTGGTGGTTATGATTTTTTTGTATAAAGCACAATTATTCCAATTCCTTATTTTTTATGCTTTCGCACTTTTTTCTTATCACCCCACTTCTTGGCTATTCGTTAAACTGATTTGTGGGTGTGGTGAGGGGTGTATTTGTAGGCATTTTGAGGTTTGGGAAACTTTGCCCCTCCTGGTAGGAATGTATATCCCATACGTCACTAGCTCATGGACTCTTGCTAATATGAAAGAAATGAATTTATCAGGTAAGTTCTTACATAAATTATGTTTTATCTGGTAAGCATAAATTAGGTTTTTGTTTTTTTTGCTGTATGGGCTATATAAATGGATCATCTACAAAACATTTATGCAAAGAAAAATTTAGTTTATAATGTCCCTTTAACTTCTCTGGGACTCATAAGGGCCAGAAGGCTACTAAGATAGCGTTGGTCTCTTGGCTTAAGCAGGTAATACACAGGACTTGGTGGCAGTAAAGTCTCATAAGTGCATCACAGCTTATTCTACAAGAGTATCTTTTAAAAATGATGCATCTTTGAAACAGATTTGCAAAGCTGCAACATGATCTTCCTTGCATACATTTTCAAAATGTTACCGTTTTGATGTGTTTGCATCTTCAGAATCAGCTTTTGGCAGGAAATCCTTCAGGCTGCAGTGTCTGATAAATAGGAACTGTCAGATAATTGTCCCACCAATTCCGTAATTATCTGCTTGGGTATTAATCCCAGATGTTATGGAGTCCTATGGACCATCTTTTTTCGATGGTCCTTAGGCCCTGCCCATTTTAATTCTTGGGCAACAGTTCTAATTGACACCTCTATAGTCCCTGCTTTCTCTTTTCTACCTATGTTTCTTATTCTCTGCTCGGCTATACTTTGAACTGAAGGGAGGTGGGAGGGAGTGATTTTAAGCTTGTGTATGGGTTGTTGGCTGCCTCCTAGTGACAGAAATTATATCCCACATGGAGTCCTATGGACTATCATTCTGAAAATAATTTATCAGGTAAACATACATTTTTGTTTTTGAAATAAAATTCCTGTCATTCCTCTGGCTCAGTTATGTAGCTCATGTATGGATCTCCATATGCATACTAAGCAGTCTACTACTGCAGTTGACTCTAAAGAACTCTGTCCTCCCTCTGTTTGTACAGTTCAAGGTAGACCTTCAGAAACTTCTCCAGATTTGGATAAATATGTGTTCTACTGCTTCAGAGATTATGGCAGTTTTACCTCATTCAAGTAAGTGCAAAAGAGTCTCAATGAAACAGTGTGTATCTGATAGCTCTGAACTTTCTAATGCTTACCATATAAAATCTGCTACTCCGTTACTTTCAGATTCATATTCCTCGGATTTGCTTTCTGATGGGGAAATTCTCTAAATTGATCAGGATTCAGTTTCTGATCATGATACAGAATCGTCCACCTTTATGTTTAAGGTAGAACATATGAGATCTGTGCTAAAATAGGCTTTAATTACCTTAGGCGTTCAGGGGCCTAAATCAATTTTTACACCATTTGCTAAGACAAGTTTTTTACTGTACCTGACGCTGTAACGGAAATTATTACAAAGGAATGGTCCAAGCCTGGTCTTCCTTTTAATCCAACTTCTGCTTTTAAGAAGCCATCTCCTTTATCAGCTTCTAATGTGGAGCTTTGGGAAACGGTTCCAAAGGTTGATGGAGCAATTTCTACTCTGGCTAGAAGATAGTATATCTTTCAAGGATCATATAGATAGGAGATTGAAATTCTTCCACAGTTGAGCATTTATTATAGCTGGATGTTTGTTCAAGCCTGCAATTAGCATTGCTTGTGTTTCAGCAGCTACTTCTTTATGGTGTGACTAATTAGCAGAACAGCTTTCAGAAAGTTCAGTTGAAGATCTTCAGTCCCGTCTGAAATGTATTAGGTCTGCTAATTCTTTTATTTGTGATGCCAGTGTTGATGTCATCAAATTAATTGCTGAGAAGATGGCTTTGTCAGTTTTCTTCCTCACAGAGAGAAGTCTAAGGGAAAAGGCACATGTTAAAATATTATTTATTTATAAAGCGCCAACAGATTATGCAGCGCTGTCCATGGGTAGTTTTCATTCCTTTCATCAACTAAGAACCAACAATCTTCCTCCTCTGATCAAAAACAGGAGTCTACTAGATCTTCCTGTTAATCAAATTCCTCTTGGAACAAGTCTAAGCAGTCCAAGAAACCCTCTTCCATCCATAAACCTCTATAAAGGTACGTCCCCCTTCAAGACTTAATTCTGGTAGGGTCAGGTTGTCACTTTTTCAGAAAGTCTTGTCTCAACTTGTTCCGTCTCCTTGGGTCCTCAACTTAGTTTCTCAAGAATATAGAATAAGATTTAGATCAAGGCCTCCACGAGAAAGGTTCCTTCTGTCCCATGTTTCCAAAGATCTTTGGAGTCTTCCAGAGATACTCAATGTCTTGGCTGATCAACAAGCTTATAAGGTACTTTTCGAGTTTCAGAGATCCACAAACAGAGTCAGTGAATGCTCTAGCAGCTCATTAATCATTTCATCTGGCCTACAATTATCCTACAACTGTTCTTCTCTCCAGAGTGATTCTTCTCTCCAGAGTGATTCTTCTCTCCAGAGTGATCTCTCGGATCAAGTAGGAGAGGTCATCTGTGATGCTGATTGCTCCAGCTTGCTCTCAAAGAGCTTTGTATGCAGATCTACTTCTAATGTCTACTTCTCCACCATGGTCTCTTCTTATCAGACAGGAATTCATGGTCCATTTTTTTCATCTAGATGTTAAGTCTAGCTTGAAGATTGAGTGTTTGATCAGAGGTTTTTCAGATGAAGTTATAGATACTTTTAAATAAGCAAGAAAACCTATTACTGGAAAGATATATCAAGATAGGCATGATTTTTCTATTGTGGTATGAGAAAATGGTTTTAATTTAGCATTTTTTCAGAATTCCAAGAATTCTCCAATTTTTACAATAGCGTTTTGATAAAGGTTTATCTTCCAGCTCTCTTAGAGGTCAAATAATAGTTTTTATCTGTTTTATATCATAAAAAGAATGCAAGACTACCTGATATTGAAAACTTTGTTCAGGCTTTGGCCAGAATTTATCCAGTGATTAAATCTATTTCCCTACCTCAGACTTGGAATTTGGTAGTTAGAACTAATGCCGCCTTTGGATATAAAGTTGCTTTCTTGGAAAGTTTTATTTTTGCTAGCGCTTTCTTCTGCAAGGAGCGCATCTGAATTGTCTGCTCTTTCCTGTGATCTTCCTTATCTTAACATTGATGAGGCTGTTTTGAGAACTTTTTTTTTTTTACCAAGAAATAGTCAAAGCTGAAAAAATAAATCAAGATTGTGGTTCCATCTCTCTGTCCTAATCCACAAAATTCGAAGGAGACTTCTTTATAATTTCGATTCTGTTAGGGCATTGAAATTTTATTTACAGACTACCAAAGATTTAGAAAATCTTCTTTTTATTCAGTTCTCAGGTCCTTGGAAGAGTTTGAAAGCATCATTGGTTTCCTTAGCTGCCTTGTTACCCTGCATACTTTTGCTAAATTTCATCACTTAATATTTTTGCTTCTTTAGAAGAGTTCTTTGGTAGCACAATCCTTCAGGCAGCAGTGTCTGGAAAATAGATTCCTACCATTTTATTTTATTATCAGTTTTTAACCTTCCATGTCCAGTGAGGCGCACACCCCAGAACCTTCTTTTACTACGCAAGCAGGTGTCCCTATGGCCGTTACTCCTTCTCTGGAAGGCGGCTTGTTTCCTCCAGAGGTTACGGCACGGTTCCCCATTGGCCATATCTATGGCACTGGAACATTTATATCTCCCAAGAGAAGTATTGTTAAGATACTGTCTGTGTTCTGTTAACCAGGGTCCGTCGAGCGTGAGATTGCCTGAGTCTGTTCGACGTTCTGTGGAAGCGATGGTCTCTGAGGCCATCGATCTGGCGGGGGAACATTTTGCCTTTTGTTATAGACTGGCACGTCTGTGTACTACTAAGGCATGTTTTGGCGGTGCTGGAGGATTCCGGTTCTGCTGGGCCGAAGGATCCTCGGTCTTCTGTGCCGGATGGCAAACTGCTTTAGAAGTATGGAAATGAAGCCAATCTCCTTGAGGTCTCCATTTTCTTTTCTTTAAGTATCTGTTCTAGTTCTGAGCTTAGGAGAATGGGGCCCCTGATTGGCTGGTCCTGTTAGCGTGCCCATTCTCCTTGGGCATTTACCCACGGGTGCTGCCTTCATGTTTCTTTTTGATCTGGATAGGATGTGTTTAATTTGATTTTCGAAGCTCATGTCTGTTATTTCTCCTACATTGGTGTGTCCGGTCCACGGCTTCATCCTTACTTGTGGGAATATTCTCTTCCCCTACAGGAAATGGCAAAGGGAGCACACAGCAAAAGCTGTCCATATAGTCCCCCCTCTGGCTCCGTCCCCCAGTCATTCTCTTTACCTGCTCTGAACAAGTAGCATCTCCACGGGGATGGTAAAGAGTATGTGGTGTTAGTTGTAGTTTTATTTCTTCTATCAAGAGTTTATTTTAAAATAGTGCCGGTTTGTACTATTTACTCTACAACAGAAAGTGATGAAGAGTTCTGTTAAAAGAGGAGTATGATTTTAGCACCAGTAGAACTTCAGTTGGGGGTAACAGTTTGCAGACTTATCTGCTTCAGGTATGACCAGTCTCTTTTCTAACAACACATAGTAATGCTAGAAGACTGTCAGTTTTCCCTTATGGGACCGGTAAGCCATTTTCTTAGACTCAATAACAGATTAAAGGCTTATATATTGGGCTCTATACTGGTTGACACTATTGTGGGCTAAATCGATTTGCTTATATCATATTCTTATGACATTTGGAGTGTTTTATGAACTTAGGAACACTTTTGGGAACGTTTTAATTATGCCTGGCATTGGTTTAGATGCCTAATCTAGTCAGAAAGGCCCCTTCACTCTGGTATGCAGAGGGAGGAGGCCTCATTTTCGCGCCTCAGTTGCGCAGTTACTTCCAAAGGCAGTGCATGCAGCTTCATGTGAGAGGGTCCTGTGGCTGAGAAACAGACTCCGGAAGGCTTATTTCTGTGGTGAATAACCCCTAAGGAAGGTAAAAGCCGCAGCAAAGTCTGTGGCAGGGACTGTAGTGTGTTTAAACCGGTTAATTGAACATTTAGCGCCGGTTTGCTTATTTAAGGGTCTAGAAACTTCATATTTGGTGTGCAATACTTTCAAAGCATTAAGACACTGGGGTGTAAATTTTATAAAGATCGGATATTTCCTTCATAGTTTTTTGAACATTCAGAAATAAAGTGTGTGCTTTTTATTATTTAAAGAGACAGTAACGGTTTTGTGTAAAATCGTTTTTATTGTATAATAGCCTGCCTAAATCTGCCTAACATGTCTGTACCTTCAGATAGCATATGTTCTGTGTGTATGGAGGCCAAGGTGGTTCCCCATTTAAATGTATGTGCAAATTGTGCCATGGCGTCCAAACAAAGTAAGGACAGTACTGTCACATTTAATAAGGTTGCCCAAGATGATTCTTCAAATGAAGGTAGTGGGGATAGTTCATCATCCTCTCCTTCTGTGTCAACACCAGTTTGGCCCACGCAGACGATATCTAGTACATCTAGCGCGCCAATGCTTGTTACTATGCAACAATTAACAGCAGTAATGGATAATTCTATAGCAAATCTTTTATCCAAACTGCCAGCATTTCCCAGAAAGCGTGATTGCTCAGTTTTAAATACAGAGGATGAGCAAGTAGGCGCTGACGATAATTTATCTGTTATACCCTCACATCAATCTGAATTGGCAGTGAGGGAGGGTCTGTCCGAGGGAGAAATTTCTGATTCAGGAAAAATTTCTCAGCAGGCAGAACCTGATATCGTGGCATTTAAATTTAAGCTAGAACATCTCTGCGCCCTGCTTAAGGAGGTGCTAGCTACTCTTGATGATTGTGATTCTTTGGTAATCCCAGAAAAGTTGTGCAAGATGGACAAATTCTTAGAGGTCCCAGTGCACGCTGATGCTTTTCCGATACCCAAGAGGGTAGCGGACATAGTGAATAAGGAGTGGGAGAAGCCAGGTATACCTTTTGTTCCACCTTCTATATTTAAGAAAATGTTCCCCATTGTCGACCCCAGAAGGGACGCATGGCAAACAGTCCCTAAGGTAGAGGGGGCAGTTTCAACGTTAGCAAAGCGAACAACTATTCCTATAGAGGACAGTTGCGCTTTCAAAGATCCTATGGATAAAATATTGGAAGGATTGCTTAAAAAGATTTTTGTTCAGCAAGGTTTCCTTCTTCAACCAATTTCGTGCATTATTCCTGTCACCACGGCGCCGTCTTTTTGGTTCGAGGAACTAGAAAGTTCGCTCCAAGAGGAGACTCCATATGATGAAGTCATGGACAGAATTCACGCACTAAAGTTGGCTAATTCCTTTATTTTGGATGCCGCTTTTCAATTACCAAAATTAGCGGCAAAAAACTCAGGTTTTGCAATAGTGGCGCGCAGGGCGCTTTGGCTAAAATCTTGGTCGGCGGATGTGTCGTCCAAAACAAAATTACTTAATATTCCTTTCAAAGGTAAGACCCTTTTCGGGCCAGAATTGAAGGAGATTATTTCTGACATCACTGGGGGAAAGGGTCATGCCCTCCCACAGGATAGGCCTTTCAAGGCTAAGAACAAGTCTAATTTTCGTTCCTTTCGCAATTTCAGGAACGGACCAGCTTCTAACTCTGCAGCCTCTAGACAAGAGGGTAACGCTTCCCAGCCTAAACCAGCATGGAAACCATTGCAAGGCTGGAACAAGGGTAAACAGGCCAAGAAGCCTGCTGCTGCTACCAAGACAGCATGAAAGGGTAGCCCCCGATCCGGGACCGGATCTAGTAGGGGGCAGTCTTTCTCTCTTTGCTCAGGCTTGGGCAAGAGATGTTCCGGATCCCTGGGCACTAGAAATTGTCTCTCAGGGGTATCTTCTAGAGTTCAAGAAACTCCCTCCAAGGGGAAGGTTCCACATGTCTCGTTTATCTTCAGACCAGATAAAGAGACAGGCATTCTTACATTGCGTAGAGAGCGATATTCAGTGCGCTCCTGGCTTGGCCTCAAGTAGCGAGGGCCAGATTCATAAGATTTCAGTCGGACAACATGACGACTGTAGCGTACATCAATCATCAGGGGGGAACAAAGAGTTCCTTGGCGATGAGAGAGGTATCCAAGATCATCAAATGGGCGGAGGATCACTCCTGCCACCTATCTGCAATTCACATCCCAGGAGTAGACAACTGGGAGGCGGATTATTTGAGTCGTCAGACTTTCCATCCGGGGGAGTGGGAACTCCACCCGGAGGTCTTTGCCCAGTTAACTCGACTATGGGGCATTCCAGACATGGATCTGATGGCGTCCCGTCAGAACTCCAAAGTTCCTCGCTACGGGTCCAAATCCAGGGATCCCAAGGCGACACTAGTGGATGCATTGGTGGCGCCTTGGTCGTTCAACCTAGCTTATGTGTTTCCACCGTTCCCTCTCCTTCCCAGGCTTGTAGCCAGGATCAAACAGGAGAAGGCCTCAGTGATTCTGATAGCTCCTGCGTGGCCACGCAGGACTTGGTATGCAGACCTGGTGAATATGTCATCGGCTCCACCATGGAAGCTACCTTTGAGACAGGATCTTCTAGTACAAGGTCCATTCGAACATCCAAATCTAGTCTCTCTGCAGCTGACTGCTTGGAAATTGAACTCTTGATTTTATCTAAGCGTGGGTTTTCAGATTCAGTTATAGATACTCTGGTCCAAGCCAGAAAACCTGTGACTAGGAAAATATACAATAAGATATGGAAAAAATATATCTGTTGGTGCGAATCTAAGGGATTCTCTTGGAGTAAAATTAAAATTCCTAGGATACTTTCCTTTCTCCAAGAGGGTTTGGATAAAGGGTTGTCAGCGAGTTCTCTTAAAAAGGACAGATATCTGCTCTGTCTGTTTTGTTGCACAAACGTCTGGCAGCAGTGCCAGATGTACAGGCGTTTGTACAGGCCTTAGTCAGAATCAAGCCTGTCTACAGACCCATGACTCCTCTATGGAGTCTAAACTTAGTTCTTTCAGTTCTTCAAGGGGTTCCGTTTGAACCTTTACATTCCATAGATATTAAGTTACTATCTTGGAATCCTCAGGGGAGATTTGATCACTGCCCAAGGGTTAGTTTTGCTGCCTCTCAGGCGGGATCTTACAGTTGTTGCCAGGGGCAGCTATTGCACCTTGATGTGGGCTTGTGGTTGTTTCAGCTGAGCTGGCGTTATGGCCGAATTGGCTGGGGAAGCGGTTCCTTTGCGTTTGCCCTCCTTCGGGGAGGTTTTCAGAATACAGTATCCATGAAGCCCCTGGGGGGGTCCTTCCTTTCTCGTTTTAAGAGGGGTTCTGCCCTTCCTTGCGTACAAGTGGTCTTGGGGCTGGATTCTG
This sequence comes from Bombina bombina, assembly GCF_027579735.1. Taxonomy (NCBI): domain Eukaryota; kingdom Metazoa; phylum Chordata; class Amphibia; order Anura; family Bombinatoridae; genus Bombina; species Bombina bombina. Next base: position 709,258,932 of record NC_069499.1, on the reverse strand, counting down.
GTTCTGGGACGCTGTAGATCAGTGCCCTATCTCCCTTGGTTGGGAGTGGTCCTTCTTTGGAAGGGAGCTGTGTAGGGGTTCTGGAACCCTAGCACGTAGTATTCTGCCTTGAGTTTGTGGTAGCAAGAAAGATTAGTAATGGTCAGTGTTGGTCTCCCATTGGTTTGTTCCCTTTCGGCCCCTCCTTTTTCCTCTGAGGTGTGGTTCGGAGAATTTTCTATTCGGACGTTACCAATCCTTTTGGACTGGGTCCGTTACCTCGGAGTGGGGGTTGGGGATCTGACTGCTCTGTTGAGTCTTGAATGTGTACTTCCAGTTGCTACAAGTCTATGGGGCCTTGGGGATATCTACCCTGCCTAGTAGCTTGGAGTTTGAATCCTTCTGTGGTAGATTTTTATCCTGGTTCCTGCCTTGGGGGGGGGGGGGGGGTTCATGGTGTCTCATCCCTCCACTGGTTTCATAGGCTGCTGGTGTTGGGTGTTCCTCTAAGGTCTGGATTTTTTCCAGGACGAGAGTCGTCAATATTTTTCGGCCTTCTCTGTGGGGTGGTCTCCCACGTTGGCTTAGGGTCAGCTTTGCTGCCTTGAGGTAAGAGCACGCAAGTTCTTATTCAGAGGTGGCTGTGTGTTTTCACTAGATAGCCTTCTTTTCTCTGATAAGATATACAGTTTTTTTCTAATCCTTGTCTGCAGGCTCTGAATTCCTTCGGTTTTATAGGCTACCTATGTTTGACTAGTTTTAGCGGTTTTATCCGCTAGACTATGGTACAGTGGGGAGTTTACGGCTTCCTTGGAGCACCATTAGTTGTATGGTGTTGTGTCAAGTAATTTCAGGCTGTGGTGCCCTTCGAAAGGGGCCGCCTTCTGTACCCACCCTTTGTTTGACATTCAGTGTCCTTTATAGCTTGGGTATTGTTTTCCCAAAAGTAATGAATGTAGCTGTGGACTCTTCCAGTTTAAGAAGAAAAACTTAAATTATGCTTACCTGATAATTTTCTTTTCTTCTGACGGGAAGAGTCCACAGCTTCCTGCCCGCGTTTTACCTATGGGGCAGCCGTATTTTAGTTCTTTTCTTCTGGCACCTTTTTCACCCTGATATTTCTCCTACTGTTCCTTGTTCCCTTGGCAGAATGACTGTTGGAAGTGGGGGGTGGGGGGAGGCATTTAAGCCTTTGGCTGGGGTGTCTGTCTCCTCCTGGTGGCCAGGTTCTGAATTCCCAAAAGTAATCAATGCAGCTGTGGACTCTTCCCGTCAGAAGAAAAGAAAATGATCAGGTAAGCATAATTTAAGTTATTTTATTTTTATGAAAAGAAGGCCTAAGGACTTAAAGGAACCTTGAGATGTGTATAGAACATATTTAGTTATACATAATGAAACTACTTTGTGATACCCTTTCAATATTTGTGCCATCTTTTCCTATAATTTAGCTCTTAAAATTGTGGATTTTTGAATTCTGAGAACTTGAAATGCACCTTACTGACTTCTCAAGGCTAGCCGGTAATATGTCTCTCTAATTGGCTTTGGCTGATAACTGCATAACAATGCATTTTATACTAACATTATTACCATGGATAACCTTGGTGTCTGCAGACTAAAACCCAAATAAGTCTTCTATATAAGGGAACTGGTAGGTGGAGCTTGGGCATTGAAAAACAATTACAGTAAAGGGATGTTTATTTAAAACACATTTAGGCTTAGCTTATATGATTTTCATAACATAACTAAAATGTTTTGTTGTTACTGTCCCTTTAAGTTGAATTAAGTTGCAAATATAATATCTATGTTTCAGGTAAATGGAGCTCTAACCAGGTGTGATTTTTTTTTTTTTAAGTATATTCTCAGATCTTTTAATCTTTTTCATTTTTAGGTGGTGACATTCCTTCATACTGTTCTCTTGTGTGAAAAACTAGAGTTCAACACGGCACTTGTCGTTTGTCCTTTAAATACAGTTTTGAATTGGCTCAATGAGTTTGAAAAATGGCAAGAAGGATTGGAGGACGATGAAAGTCTAGAGGTTTGTCCCATGTTAATTTTCTTTGTAGTCTTGCATTGTTAATTTTTTATAAATTACATGTTTATAGTAAATACTCTGCATCTCTTACATTAATAGTCTAAAAAAAGTAATGTTTTGAAATTTCTTACTTTATTTCATAGTTTTTAGAATGCATTGGGCACATTAGTAAGTTATTTACTTTTATTTATTTTTCTCCAACATTGGTGTGTCCGGTCCACGGCGTCATCCTTACTTGTGGGAATATCTCTTCCCCAACAGGAAATGGCAAAGAGTCCCAGCAAAGCTGGCCATATAGTCCCTCCTAGGCTCCGCCCACCCCAGTCATTCTCTTTGCCGTTGCACAGGCAACATCTCCACGGAGATGGTTAAGAGTATGTGGTGTTTAGTTGTAGTTTTTTTATTCTACTATCAAGAGTTTGTTATTTTAAAATAGTGCTGGTATGTACTATTTACTCTGAAACAGAAAAAGATGAAGATTTCTGTTTGTGAGAGGAAGATGATTTTAGCAGACAGTAACTAAAATCGATTGCTGTTTCCACATAGGACTGTTGAGATGAAGTAACTTCAGTTGGGGGAAACAGTTAGCAGACTTTTCTGCTTAAGGTATGACTAGCCATATTTCTAACAAGACTGTGTAATGCTGGAAGGCTGTCATTTCCCCTCATGGGGACCGGTAAGCCATTTTCTTAGTATCAAACAGAATAAAATGCTTAATATGGGCTATAAAACTGGTAGACACTTTTATGGGCTAAATCGATTGCTTTATTTGGACATTTTATACATGTTTATGCTGATAATTCACACTTATAAACTTGGGGAACATTTTTTAACGTCAGGCACTTTGTTAGACACCTTTTCCAGTCAGGAAGGGCCTTCCCATTTGTAGGCTGAGCCTCATTTTCGCGCCATTACTGTGCAGTTGTTTTTGAGAGCAAGACATGCAGATGTGTTTGGAAAAGTTCCTAGAAGGCGTCATTTGGTATCGTATTCCCCTCTGGGCTTGGTGAAGTCACAGCAAAGGCTGTAGCTGGGACTGTATAGGGGTTAAATCTGTAACCGGTTCCGGTTTCATTATTTTAAGGGTTAAAGCTCTGAAAATTGGTGTGCAATACTTTTAATGCTTTTAGACACTGTGGTGAAATTTTGGTAAATTTTGAACAATTCCTTCATATTTTTTCACATATTCAGTAATAAAGTGTGCTCTGTTTAAAATTTAAAGAGACAGTAACGGTTTTGGTTTAAAACGGTTTTTGCGTTTTATTGACAAGTTTAAGCCTGTTTAACATGTCTGTGCCTTCAGATAAGCTATGTTCTTTATGTATGAAAGCCAATGTGTCTCCCCCTTCAAAATTGTGTGATAATTGTGCCATAACGTCCAAACAAAGTAAGGACAGTACTGCCACAGTTAGTAAAGTTGCCCAAGATGATTCATCAGATGAAGGGAGTAGACATAGTTCTACATCATCTCCTTCTGTGTCTACGCCAGTTTTGCCCACGCAGGAGGCCCCTAGTACTTCTAGCGCGCCAATGCTTATTACCATGCAACAATTGACGGCTGTAATGGATAACTCCATAGCAAATATTTTATCCAAAATGCCTGCATATCAGAGAAAGCGCGATTGCTCTGTTTTAAACACTGAAGAGCAGGAGGGCGCTGATGATAATGGTTCTGTCATACCCTCACACCAATCTGAAGGGGCCATGAGGGAGGTTTTGTCAGATGGGGAAATTTCAGATTCAGAAAAAATTTCTCAACAGGCTGAACCTGATGTTGTGACATTTAAATTTAAATTAGAACATCTCCGCGCACTGCTTAAGGAGGTGTTATCTACTCTGGATGATTGTGACAACTTGGTCATTCCAGAAAAATTATGCAAGATGGACAAGTTCCTAGAGGTTCCGGTGCACCCCGACGCTTTTCCTATACCCAAGCGGGTGGCGGACATAGTGAATAAGGAGTGGGAGAAGCCTGGCATACCTTTTGTTCCCCCTCCTATATTTAAGAAATTATTTCCTATGGTCGACCCAAGAAAGGACTTAATACAGACAGTCCCTAAGGTCGAGGGGGCAGTTTCTACTCTAAACAAGCGCACTAATATTCCTATTGAGGATAGTTGTGCTTTCAAAGATCCTATGGATAAAAAATTGGAGGGTTTGCTTAAAAGATTTTTGTACAGCAAGGTTACCTTCTACAACCCATTTTGTGCATTGTTCCTGTCACTACAGCAGCGTGGTTCTGGTTCGAGGAACTAGAAAAGTCGCTCAGTAGAGAGACTCCATATGAGGAGGTTATGGACAGAGTTCACGCACTTAAGTTGGCTAACTCTTTTATTTTAGATGCCGCTTTGCAATTAGCTAGATTAGCGGCAAAAAAATCAGGGTTTGCAATTGTGGCGCGCAGAGCGCTTTGGCTAAAGTCTTGGTCAGCGGATGTATCATCCAAGACAAAATTGCTTAACATCCCCTTCAAGGGTAAAACTCTCTTTGGACCAGAATTGAAAGAGATTATCTCAGACATCACTGGAGGAAAGGGCCACGCCCTCCCACAAGATAGGCCTTTCAAGGCAAAGAATAAGTCTAATTTTCGTTCCTTTCGTAATTTCAGGAACGGACCGGCCTCTAATTCTGCATCCTCTAAGCAAGAGGGTAATGCCTCACAGTCCAAGCCAGCCTGGAAACCGATGCAAGGCTGGAACAAGGGTAAGCAGACTAAGAAGCCTGCTACCGCTAACAAAACAGCATGAAGGAGTAGCCCCCGATCCGGGACCGGATCTAGTGGGGGGCAGACTCTCTCTCTTTGCTCAGGCTTGGGCAAGAGATGTTCAGGATCCCTGGACGCTAGAAATAGTTTCTCAGGGTTATCTTCTGGAATTCAAGGAACTACCCCCAAGAGGAAGGTTCCACATGTCTCACTTATCCTCAAACCAAATAAAGAGACAGGCGTTCTTACATTGTGTAGAAGACCTGTTAAAGATGGGAGTGATACACCCAGTTCCAATGACGGAACAAGGAATGGGATTTTACTCAAATCTGTTCGTAGTTCCCAAAAAAGAGGGAACCTTCAGACCAATTCTGGATTTAAAGATCCTAAACAAATTTCTCAGGGTACCATCGTTCAAAATGGAAACCATTCAAACGATTCTACCCACTATCCAGGAAGGTCAATTTATGACTACCGTGGATCTAAAGGATGCGTACCTACATATTCCTATCCACAAAGAACATCATCAGTTCCTAAGGTTCGCCTTTCTGGACAAACATTACCAGTTTGTGGCCCTCCCATTCGGATTAGCCACTACTCCAAGGATTTTCACAAAGGTACTCGGGTCCCTTCTAGCGGTCCTAAGACCGAGGGGCATTGCAGTAGTACCATACTTGGACGACATTCTAATACAAGCGTCGTCCCTTTCAAAAGCAAAGGCTCATACAGACATCGTTCTGGCCTTTCTCAGATCTCACGGATGGAAGGTGAACATAGAAAAAAGTTCTCTGTCTCCGTCAACAAGAGTTCCCTTCTTGGGAACAATAATAGATTCCTTAGAAATGAGGATTTTTCTGACAGATGTCAGAAAGTCAAAACTTCTAAGCGCTTGTCAAGTTCTTCATTCTGTTCCACGTCCTTCCATAGCTCAGTGCATGGAAGTAGTAGGGTTGATGGTTGCAGCAATGGACATAGTTCCTTTTGCGCGAATTCATCTAAGACCATTACAACTGTGCATGCTGAAACAGTGGAATGGGTACTATACAGACTTGTCTCCAGTGATTCAAGTAGATCAGAAGACCAGAGACTCACTCCGTTGGTGGCTAACCCTGGACCACCTATCCCAGGGAATGAGTTTCCGCAGACCAGAGTGGGTCATTGTCATGACCGACGCCAGTCTAGTGGGCTGGGGCGCGGTCTGGGATTCCCTGAAAGCTCAGGGACTATGGTCTCGGGAAGAGTCTCTTCTCCCGATAAACATTCTGGAACTAAGAGCGATATTCAATGCTCTCAGGGTTTGGCCTCAGCTCGCAAAGGCCAGATTCATAAGATTCCAATCAGACAACATGACGACTGTTGCGTATATCAATCAACAGGGGGGGAACAAGGAGTTCTCTGGCGATGAAAGAAGTGACCAAAATAATACAATGGGCGGAGGATCACTCCTGCCACCTATCTGCGATCCACATCCCAGGTGTGGAAAACTGGGAAGCGGATTACTTGAGTCGTCAGACATTCCATCCGGGGGAGTGGGAACTCCACCCGGAGATCTTTGCCCAGTTGACGCAATTATGGGGCATTCCAGATATGGATCTGATGGCGTCTCGTCAGAACTTCAAGGTTCCTTGCTACGGGTCCAGATCCAGGGATCCCAAGGCGACTCTAGTGGATGCACTAGTAGCACCTTGGACCTTCAACCTAGCTTATGTGTTTCCACCGTTTCCTCTCATTCCCAGGCTGGTAGCCAGGATCAAACAGGAGAGGGCCTCGGTGATCTTGATAGCTCCTGCGTGGCCACGCAGGACTTGGTATGCAGACCTGGTGAATATGTCATCGGTTCCACCATGGAAGCTACCTTTGAGACAGGACCTTCTTGTTCAGGGTCCATTCGAACATCCAAATCTGGTCTCCCTCCAGCTGACGGCTTGGAGATTGAACGCTTGATTCTATCAAAGCGTGGGTTTTCAGATTCTGTGATAGATACTCTGGTTCAGGCCAGAAAACCGGTAACTAGAAAGATTTACCATAAAATATGGAAAAGATATATCTGCTGGTGTGAATCCAAGGGATTCCCATGGAATAAGATAAAAATTCCTAAGATTCTTTCCTTTCTGCAAGAAGGTTTGGATAAAGGATTATCTGCGAGTTCTCTAAAGGGACAGATTTCTGCTTTATCTGTCTTACTACACAAACGACTGGCAGCTGTGCCAGATGTTCAAGCATTTGTTCAGGCTCTGGTTAGGATCAAGCCTGTTTACAGACCTTTGACTCCTCCCTGGAGTTTAAATCTAGTTCTTTCAGTTCTTCAAGGGGTTCCGTTTGAACCCCTACATTCCATAGATATTAAGTTATCTTGGAAAGTTTTGTTTTTGGTTGCTATTTCTTCTGCTAGAAGAGTTTCAGAGTTATCTGCTCTGCAGTGTTCTCCGCCCTATCTGGTGTTCCATGCAGATAAGGTGGTTTTGCGTACTAAGCCTGGTTTTCTTCCAAAGGTTGTTTCTAACAAAAATATTAACCAGGAGATAGTTGTACCTTCTTTGTGTCCGAATCCAGTTTCAAAGAAGGAACGTTTGTTACACAATTTGGATGTAGTCCGTGCTCTAAAATTCTATTTAGAAGCTACAAAAGATTTCAGACAAACATCTTCTCTGTTTGTCGTCTATTCTGGTAAAAGGTGAGGTCAAAAAGCGACTTCTACCTCTCTTTCCTTTTGGCTTAAAAGCATTATCCGATTGGCTTACGAGACTGCCGGACGGCAGCCTCCTGAAAGAATCACAGCTCACTCCACTAGGGCCGTGGCTTCCACATGGGCCTTCAAGAACGAGGCTTCTGTTGATCAGATATGTAAGGCAGCGACTTGGTCTTCACTGCACACTTTTGCCAAATTTTACAAATTTGATACTTTTGCTTCTTCGGAGGCTATTTTTGGGAGGTTTTGCAAGCCGTGGTGCCTTCCGTTTAGGTAACCTGATTTGCTCCCTCCCTTCATCCGTGTCCTAAAGCTTTGGTATTGGTTCCCACAAGTAAGGATGACGCCGTGCACCGGACACACCAATGTTGGAGAAAACAGAATTTGTGCTTACCTGATAAATTACTTTCTCCAACGGTGTGTCCGGTCCACGGCCCGCCCTGGTTTTTTAATCAGGTCTGATGAATTATTTTCTCTAACTACAGTCACCACGGTACCATATGGTTTCTCCTATATTTTCCTCCTGTCCGTCGGTCGAATGACTGGGGTGGGCGGAGCCTAGGAGGGACTATATGGCCAGCTTTGCTGGGACTCTTTGCCATTTCCAGTTGGGGAAGAGATATTCCCACAAGTAAGGATGACGCCGTGGACCGGACACACCGTTGGAGAAAGTAATTTATCAGGTAAGCATAAATTCTGTTTTTTACCATTAAACTATAAAAATGATGACTGAAGTATATACATCTGATATTATACATTTATTTTACCAATATGCAAACACAATTTGCACATTAAATATAAAAGTGAATATATGTTGTTAGCCAAACCAAATTTGAGCCAAATACAGTAATTTTTAACACTTTTGGTCTTATGTTTTTAAAGAATTGACAAATTTGGTTTTCTTTTTTATGACACGATAAGTCCACGGATCATCTCAATTACTAATGGAATATTCACCTCCTGGTCAGCAGGAGGCTGCAAAGAGCACCACAGCAGAGCTGATAAATAACACCTCCGTTCACTCCCAACCCAGTCATTCTCTTTGCCTGTGTTAGTGTTAAGAAGTGGCAAAGTGAGGTGTTAGAATAGATTCTTCAATCAAGAGTTTGTTATTTTTAAAGCGATACAGGATTGTGCTGCTTCGTCCTAGGGTGTAGCCGTAGTCCATATCAGTTTCTACAGTAGAGCTTTGGTGGCTTTAAAGTAATGGGAACTTGTGGGACATAATTCTCACTGCGCCTCCCATATTTAATGCTGACCTACTTTATTTCATGTAATTGGTAAGAGTCCATGAGCTAGTGACGTATGGGATATACAATCCTACCAGGAGGGGCAAAGTTTCCCAAACCTCAAAATGCCTATAAATACACCCCTTTCCACACCCACAATTCAGTTTTACAAACTTTGCCTCCTATGGAGGTGGTGAAGTAAGTTTGTGCTAAGATTTCTACGTTGACATGCGCTTCTCAGCATTGTTGAAGCCCGATTCCTCTCAGAGTACAGCGAATGTCAGAGGTATGTGAAGGGAGTATCACCTATTGAATGCAATGATTTCCCTAACGGGGGTCTATTTCATAGGTTCTCTGTTATCGGTCGTAGAGATTCATCTCCTACCTCCCTTTTCAGACCGACGGTATACTCTCATATACCATTACCTCTACTGTTTCAGTACTGGTTTGGCTATCTGCTATATGTGGATGGGTGTCTTTCGGTAAGTATGTTTTTTATTACTTAAGACACCCCAGCTATGGTTTGGCACTTTATGCATTTATATAAAGTTCTAAATATATGTATTGTACTTATATTTGCCATGAGTCAGGTTCATGTATTTCCTTCTGCAGACTGTCAGTTTCATATTTGGAGAAAATAAACATTTTAAGAAATATTTTTCTTACCTGTGGTTTAGTCTTTTTTTCTAATTGACTACTTTTTTCTTGTAAATTACGGGCGGCATTAGGCCCGCTGGTGCGCCAAATGCTAGACTTTATTGCGTAATTTTTGGCGCGAAAAGTACGTCTGTGGAGCAACTTCGTCATTTCCGGCGTCGTAGTTGACGCCTAAGCCTTACACACGGTTGCGTCATTAGTGACGCGAGTGTGTCATTTCCGGTTATTGTTGGCGCCAAAAAATTTTCAGTTACGTTGTGTGTCATACTTGGCGCCAAATTGTTTCATTAATTTAATGCCCCATTGATGTTTGCCTTTTGCCTTTTTCTATGTCAGAGGGCTATGCTATTTGCATTTTTTTCCCATTCCTGAAACTGTCATATAAGGAAATTGATAATTTTGCTTTATATGTTTTTTCTTTTACATTTTGCAAGATGTCTCAATCTGATCCTACCTCAGAAGTATCTGTTGGAACTTTGCTGCCCGACATCGGTTCTACCAAAGCTAAGTGCATTTGTTGTAAGATTGTGGAAATTATATCTTATTTGTAATAGCTGTCATGATAAACTTTTACATGCAGATAGTGTGTCCATCAGTAATTGAACATTGCCAGTTGCAGTTCCTTCAACTTCTAATATACATGATATACCTATGAATTTTTAAGAATTTGTTACTGATTCTATTCAGAAGGCTTTGTCTGCATTTCCACCTTCTGATAAACGTAAAAGGTCTTTTAAAACTTCTCATTCAGTTGATGAAATTTCAAATGACCGACAACATAATTTATCCTCCTCCTGATGAGGATCTATCTGATGCATAAGATCCTTCCTCAGATATTGACACTGACAAATCTACTTATTTATTTAAAATAGAGTATATGCGTTCTTTATTAAAAGAAGTGTTAATTACTTTGGATATTGAGGAAACCAGTGCTCTTGACGTTAAGTCTAATAAACGTTTAAATGCTGTTTTTAAACCTCCTGTGGTTACTCCAGGGGTTTTTCCTATTCCTGACGCAATTTGATATGATTTCTAAGGAATGGAATAAGCCGGGTACTTCTTTTATTCCTTCAAGGTTTAAAAAATTGTATCCTTTACCAGCAAATTCTGTAGAGTTTTGGGGAAAAATCCCAAAGTTGATGGGGCTATTTCTACTCTTGCGAAACGTACCACTATTCCTATGGAAGATAGTACTTCCTTTAAGGATCCTTTAGATAGGAAGCTTGAATCTTATCTAAGGAAAGCCTATTTATATTCAGGTCATCTTCTCAGACCTGCAATTTCTTTGGCTGATGTTGCGGCTGCATCAACTTTCTGGTTGGAGAATTTAGCGCAACAAGAATTGGATTCTGACATATCTAGCATTTTTCGCTTACTGCAATATGCTAATCATTTTATTTGTGATGCCATTTTTTATATAAAAATTGATTTTAGATCCATGTCTTTAGCTATTTTAGCTAGAAGAGCTTTGTGGCTTAAATCTTGGATTGCTGATATGACATCTAAGTCTAGATTACTATCTTTCTTTCCAAGGTAATAATTTATTTGATTCTCAGTTGGATTCTATTATTTCAACTGTTACTGGGGGAAAGGGAGTTTTTCTGCCTCAGGATAAAAAACCTGAGGGTAAATCTAAGGCTTCTAATCGTTTTCGTTCCTTTCGTCAGAATAAGGAACAAAAATCTAATCCTTCCCCCAAGGAATCTGTTTCCAATTGGAAGCCCTCCTCAAATTGGAATAAATCCAAGCCATTTAAGAAACCAAAGTCAGCCCCTAAGTCCGCATGAAGGTGCGGCCCTCATTCCAGCTCAGCTGGTAGGGGGCAGATTACGGTTTTTCAATGATATTTGGATAAATTCTGTCCAAAATCAATGGATTCAGAGTATTATTTCTCAAGGGTATCGAATAGGATTCAGAGTAAGACCTCCTGTGAGAAGATTTTTTCTCTCGCGTATCCCAGCAAATCCAGTAAAAGCTCAGGTTTTCCTGAAGTGTGTTTCAGACCTGGAATCTTCAGGGGTAATCATGCTAGTTCCTTTTCAGGAACAAGGTCTGGGGTTTTATTCAAATCTATTCATTGTCCCAAAGAAGGAAAATTAATTCAGACCAGTTCTGGATCTGAAAATTTTGAATCGTTATGTAAGAGTACCAACTTTCAAGATGGTGACTATAAGGAATATTCTGCCTTTTGTTCAGCAAGGACATTATATGTCTACAATAGACTTGCAGGATGCATACCTTCATATTCCGATTCATCCAGATCATTATCAGTTCCTGAGATTCTCTTTTCTAGACAAGCATTACCAATTTGTTGCTCTTCCATTTGGCCTAGCAACAGCTCCAAGAATCTTTTCAAAGGTTCTAGGTGCCCTACTCTCTGTAATCAGAGAGCAGGTTATTGTGGTGTTTCCTTATTAGAATGATATCTTGGTACTAGCCCAGTCTTTACGTTCTGCAGAATCTCACACAAATCAACTAGTGTTGTTTCTTCAAAAACATGGTTGGAGGATCAATTTACCAAAAAGTTTCTTGATTCCTCAGACAAGGTTCACCTTTTTAGGTTTCCAGATAGATTCAGTGTCCATGACTCTGTCTCTAACAGACTAGAGACGTTTAAAATTGGTTGCAGCCTGTCGGCACCTTCAGTCTGTCATTCCCTTCAGTGACTAATGTGCATGGAAGTTTTAGGCCTCATGACTGCAGCATCGGACGCGATTCCTTTTGCTCGTTTTCACATGAGACCTCTTCAGCTTTGTATGCTGAATAAATGGTTCAGGGATTATACAAAGATATCACAGTCAATATCCTTAAATTCCAATGTTCGACACACTCTGACGTGGTGGTTAAATCACCAGTGTTTAGTTCAAGGGGCTTCTTTTGTTCGGCCAACCTAGACTGTGATCACTACAGACGAGAGTCTTTCAGGTTGGGGAGCTGTTTATGGATCTCTGAAAGCACAAGGGGTTTGGAAATCACAAGAGGCGAGATTACCAATCAATATTTTAGAACTCCGTGCAATTCTCAAAGCTCTTCAGTTTTGGCCTCTGTTGGAGAGAGAACCGTTCATTTGTTTTCAGACAGACAATATAACAACTGTGGCATATGTCAATCATCAGGGTGGGACTCACAGTCCCCAAGCTCTGAAAGAAGTATCTCGGATACTTGCTTGGGCGGAATCCAGCTCCTGTCTAATCTCTGCGGTGCATATCCCAGGTGTAGACAATTGGGAGGCGGATTATCTCAGCCGTCAGACTTTACATCCAGGGGAGTGGTCTTTCCATCCAGATGTGTTTTCTCAGATTTTTCAGATGGTGGGGTCTTCCAGAGATAGATCTCATGACCTCTCATCTAAACAAGAAACTTGCCAGATTTCTTTCCAGGTCCAGGGATGTTCAGGCGGAAGCAGTGGATGCGCTGACACTTCCTTGGTGTTATCATCCTGCTTACATTTTCCCGCCTCTAGTTCTTCCAAGAGTGATCTCCAAAATCATCATGGAACAATCGTTTGTGTTGCTGGTGGCTCCAGCTTGGCCACACAGGTTTTGGTATGCGGATCTTGTTCGGATGTCCAGTTGCCAACCTTGACCACTTAAGGTCCGTTTTTCCATCAGGATCTCAAATCATTAAATTTGAAGGTATGGAAATTGAACGCTTAGTACTTCTCTGACTCAGTGATTAATACTATGTTACAGGCTCGTAAATCTGTTTCTAGAAAGATTTGTTAGCGAGTTTGGAAGACCTACATTTCATGATGTTCTTCTCATAAATTCTCTTGGCATTCTTTTAGAATCCCTAGAATTTTACAGTTTCTTCAGGATGGTTTGGATAAAGGTTTGTCTGCAAGTTCCTTGAAAGGACAAATCTCTGCTCTTTCTGTTTTATTTCACAGAAAGATTGCTAAACTTCCTGTAATTCACTGTTTTGTACAGGCTTTAGTTCGTATTAAGCCCGTCATTAAATCAATTTCTCCTCCTTGGAGTCCTAATTTGGTTTTGAAGGCATTACAGGCTCCTCCATTTGAGCCTATGCATTCTTTGGACATTAAACTACTTTCTTGGAAAGTGTTGTTCCTTTTGCCTATCTCTTCTGCTAGAAGAGTTTCTGAGCTATCTGCTCTTTGTTGTGAGTCTCGTTTTCTGATTTTTCATCAGGATAAGGCGGTTTTGCGGACTTCATTTCAATTTTTACCTAAGGTTGTGAATTTTAACAACATTAGTAGAGAAATTGTTGTCCCTTCCTTGTGTCCTAATCCTAAGAATTCTTTGGAAAGATCCTTACATTCTTTGGATGTGGTAAGAGCTTTGAAATATTATGTTGAAGCTACTAAAGATTTTAGAAAGACTTCCAGTCTATTTGTTTTATTTTCTGGTCCTAGAAAAGGTCAGAAGGCTTCTGCTATTTCCTTGGCTTCTTGGTTAAAGCTTTTGATTCATCAAGCTTATTTGGAGTTGGGTAAGACCCCGCCTTAGAGAATTACAGCTCATTCTACTAGATCAGTCTCCACTTCGTGGGCTTTTAAGAATGAAGCTTCAGTTGATCAGATTTGCAAAGCAGCAACTTGGTCCTCTTTGCATACATTTACTAAATTATACTGTTTTGATGTATTTGCTTCTTTAGAAGCAGTTTTTGGTAGAAAAGTTCTTCAGGCAGCTGTTTCAGTTTGAGTCTTTTGCTGATGTTTTAAATTTTTCTTGTCATTTAAAGATTAAACTTATATTTTGGGATGTGGATTATTTTTTCAGCGGAAAATGGCTGTTTTTATTTTTATCCCTCCCTCTCTAGTGACTCTTGCGTGGAGTTCCACATCTTGGGTATTGCTATCCCATATGTCACTAGCTCATGGACTCTTGCCAATTTCATGAAAGAAAACACAATTTATGTAAGAAATTACCTGATAAATTAATTTCTTTCATATTGGCAAGAGTTCATGAGGCCCACCCTTTTTATGGTGGTTATGATTTTTTGTATAAAGCACAATTATTTCCAAATCCTTTGTTGGTGCTTTTTACTCTCTTCTTTATCACCCCACTGCTTGGCTATTTGTTAAACTGAATTGTGGGTGTGGTGAGGGGTGTATTTATAGGCATTTTGAGGTTTGGGAAACTTTGCCCCTCCTGGTAGGATTGTATATCCCATACGTCACTAGCTCATGGACTCTTGCCAATATGAAAGAAATGAATTTATCAGGTAAGTTCTTACATAAATAGTTTTTTTTGCCCACCTTGTAATATTAAGGCTAATAGTAAGATAAAATTAGCGGGGTTTTTTTTTTTGTTTTCCACAGTTTGTTGCACATATTTTGCAATTAGTTTGTATTATGGATAGCTTAAAGTGAATGTAAAAATTCACGTTTTGAAAAATACTATTAAAAATAGGGGCACTTTCATTCATGAAACATTACATTTCTTTCATGTAATTAGCAAGAGTCCATGAGCTAGTGACGTATGGGATATACATTCCTACCAGGAGGGGCAAAGTTTCCCAAACCTCAAAATGCCTATAAATACACCCCTCACCACACCCACAATTCAGTTTTACAAACTTTGCCTCCGATGGAGGTGGTGAAGTAAGTTTGTGCTAGATTCTACGTTGATATGCGCTCCGCAGCAAGTTGGAGCCCGGTTTTCCTCTCAGCGTGCAGTGAATGTCAGAGGGATGTGAGGAGAGTATTGCCTATTTGAATGCAGTGATCTCCTTCTAAGGGGTCTATTTCATAGGTTCTCTGTTATCGGTCGTAGAGATTCATCTCTTACCTCCCTTTTCAGATCGACGATATACTCTTATATATACCATTACCTCTGCTGATTCTCGTTTCAGTACTGGTTTGGCTATCTGCTATATGTAGATGAGTGTCCTGGGGTAAGTAAGTCTTATTTTCTGTGACACTCCAAGCTATGGTTGGGCACTTTGTTTATAAAGTTCTAAATATATGTATTCAAACATTTATTTGCCTTGACTCAGAATGTTCAACTTTCCTTATTTTCAGACAGTCAGTTTCATATTTGGGATAATGCATTTTGATTTGACCATTTTTTCTTACCTTAAAATTTGACTTTTTCCCTGTGGGCTGTTAGGCTCGCGGGGGCTGAAAATGCTTCATTTTATTGCGTCATTCTTGGCGCGGACTTTTTTGGCGCAAAAATTCTATTTCCGTTTCCGGCGTCATACGTGTCGCCGGAAGTTGCGTCATTCTTTGACGTTATTTCGCGCCAAAAATGTCGGCGTTCCGGATGTGGCGTCATTTTTGGCGCCAAAAAGCATTTAGGCGCCAAATAATGTGGGCGTCTTATTTGGCGCGAAAAAATATGGGCGTCGCTTTTGTCTCCACATTATTTAAGTCTCATTTTTTATTGCTTCTGGTTGCTAGAAGCTTGTTCTTTGGCATTCTTTCCCATTCCTGAAACTGTCATTTAAGGAATTTGATCAATTTTGCTTTATATGTTGTTTTTTCTCTTACATATTGCAAGATGTCTCACGTTGCATCTGAGCCAGAAGATACTACAGGAAAATCGCTGTCAAGTGCTGAATCTACCAAAGCTAAGTGTATCTGCTGTAAACTTTTGGTAGCTATTTCTCCAGCTGTTGTTTGTATTGATTGTCATGACAAACTTGTTAAAGCAGATAATATTTCCTTTAGTAAAGTACCATTGCCTGTTGCAGTTCCCTCAACATCTAAGGTGCAGAATGTTCCTGATAATATAAGAGATTTTGTTTCTGAATCCATAAAGAAGGCTATGTCTGTTATTTCTCCTTCTAGTAAACGTAAAAAATCTTTTAAAACTTCTCTCCCTACAGATGAATTTTTAAATGAACATCATCATTCTGATTCTGATGACTCCTCTGGTTCAGAGGATTCTGTCTCTGAGGTTGATGCTGATAAATCTTCATATTTATTTAAAATGGAATTTATTCGTTCTTTACTTAAAGAAGTTCTAATTGCTTTAGAAATAGAGGATTCTAGTCCTCTTGATACTAATTCTAAACGTTTAGATAAGGTATTTAAAGCTCCTGTGGTTATTCCAGAAGTTTTTCCTGTTCCTAATGCTATTTCTGCAGTAATTTCCAAAGAATGGGATAAATTGGGTAATTCATTTACTCCTTCTAAACGTTTTAAGCATTTATATCCTGTGCCGTCTGACAGATTAGAATTTTGGGACAAAATCCCTAAAGTTGATGGGGCTATTTCTACCCTTGCTAAACGTACTACTATTCCTACGTCAGATGGTACTTCGTTTAAGGATCCTCTAGATAGGAAAATTGAGTCCTTTCTAAGAAAAGCTTATCTGTGTTCAGTTAATCTTCTTAGACCTGCTATATCTTTGGCTGATGTTGCTGCAGCTTCAACTTTTTGGTTGGAAACTTTAGCGCAACAAGTAACACATCGTGATTCTCATGACATTATTATTCTTCTTCAGCATGCTAATAATTTTATCTGTGATGCCATTTTTGATATTATCAGAGTTGATGTCAGGTTTATGTCTCTAGCTATTTTAGCTAGAAGAGCTTTATGGCTTAAAACTTGGAATGCTGATATGGCTTCTAAATCAACTTTACTTTCTATTTCTTTCCAGGGTAACAAATTATTTGGTTCTCAGTTGGATTCCATCATTTCAACTGTTACTGGTGGGAAAGGAACTTTTCTCCAACATAGGTGTGTCCGGTCCACGGCGTCATCCTTACTTGTGGGATATTCTCTTCCCCAACAGGAAATGGCAAAGAGCCCAGCAAAGCTGGTCACATGATCCCTCCTAGGCTCCGCCTACCCCAGTCATTCTCTTTGCCGTTGTACAGGCAACATCTCCACGGAGATGGCTTAGAGTTTTTTAGTGTTTAACTGTAGTTTTTATTATTCAATCAAGAGTTTGTTATTTTAAAATAGTGCTGGTATGTACTATTTACTCAGAAACAGAAAAGAGATGAAGATTTCTGTTTGTATGAGGAAAATGATTTTAGCAACCGTTACTAAAATCCATGGCTGTTCCACACAGGACTGTTGAGAGGAATTAACTTCAGTTGGGGGAACAGTGAGCAGTCTCTTGCTGCTTGAGGTATGACACATTCTAACAAGACGATGTAATGCTGGAAGCTGTCATTTTCCCTATGGGATCCGGTAAGCCATGTTTATTAAGATTGTAAATAAGGGCTTCACAAGGGCTTATTAAGACTGTAGACTTTTTCTGGGCTAAATCGATTCATTATTAACACATATTTAGCCTTGAGGAATCATTTAATCTGGGTATTTTGATAAGTTTATATCGGCAGGCACTTTTTTAGACACCTTTCTCTTTAGGGGCTTTCACAAATCATAGGCAGAGCCTCATTTTCGCGCCGGTGTTGCGCACTTGTTTTTGAGAGGCATGACATGCAGTCGCATGTGTGAGGAGCTCTGATACATAGAAAAGACTTTCTGAAGGCGTCATTTGGTATCGTATTCCCCTTTGGGCTTGGTTGGGTCTCAGCAAAGCAGACACCAGGGACTGTAAAGGGGTTAAAGTTAAAAACGGCTCCGGTTCCGTTATTTTAAGGGTTAAAGCTTCCAAATTTGGGGTGCAATACTTTTAAGGCTTTAAGACACTGTGGTGAAATTTTGGTGAATTTTGAGCAATTCCTTCATATTTTTTCGCAATTGCAGTAATAAAGTGTGTTCAGTTTAAAATTTAAAGTGACAGTAACGGTTTTATTTTAAAACGTTTTTTGTACTTTGTTATCAAGTTTATGCCTGTTTAACATGTCTGAACTACCAGATAGACTGTGTTCTGAATGTGGGGAAGCCAGAGTTCCTTCTCATTTAAATAAATGTGATTTATGTGACAATGACAATGATGCCCAAGATGATTCCTCAAGTGAGGGGAGTAAGCATGGTACTGCATCATTCCCTCCTTCGTCTACACGAGTCTTGCCCACTCAGGAGGCCCCTAGTACATCTAGCGCGCCAATACTCCTTACTATGCAACAATTAACGGCTGTAATGGATAATTCTGTCAAAAACATTTTAGCCAAAATGCACACTTATCAGCGTAAGCGCGACTGCTCTGTTTTAGATACTGAAGAGCATGACGACGCTGATAATAATGGTTCTGAAGGGCCCCTAAACCAGTCTGATGGGGCCAGGGAGGTTTTGTCTGAGGGAGAAATTACTGATTCAGGGAACATTTCTCAACAAGCTGAACCTGATGTGATTACGTTTAAATTTAAGTTGGAACATCTCCGCATTCTGCTTAAGGAGGTATTATCCACTCTGGATGATTGTGACAAGTTGGTCATCCCAGAGAAACTATGTAAAATGGACAAGTTCCTAGAGGTCCCGGGGCTCCCAGAAGCTTTTCCTATACCCAAGCGGGTGGCGGACATTGTAAATAAAGAATGGGAAAGGCCCGGTATTCCTTTCGTCCCTCCCCCCATATTTAAAAAATTGTTTCCTATGGTCGACCCCAGAAAGGACTTATGGCAGACAGTCCCCAAGGTCGAGGGAGCGGTTTCCACTTTAAACAAACGCACCACTATACCCATAGAAGATAGTTGTGCTTTCAAAGATCCTATGGATAAAAAATTAGAAGGTTTACTTAAAAAGATGTTTGTTCAGCAGGGTTACCTTCTACAACCAATTTCATGCATTGTCCCTGTCACTACAGCCGCGTGTTTCTGGTTCGATGAGCTGGTAAAGGCGGTCGATAGGGATTCTCCTCCTTATGAGGAGATTATGGACAGAATCAATGCTCTCAAATTGGCTAATTCTTTCACCCTAGACGCCACTTTGCAATTGGCTAGGTTAGCGGCTAAGAATTCTGGGTTTGCTATTGTGGCGCGCAGAGCGCTTTGGTTGAAATCTTGGTCAGCTGATGCGTCTTCCAAGAACAAGCTACTTAACATTCCTTTCAAGGGGAAAACGCTGTTTGGCCCTGACTTGAAAGAGATTATCTCTGATATCACTGGGGGTAAGGGCCATGCCCTTCCTCAGGATCGGCCTTTCAAGGCCAAAAATAAACCTAATTTTCGTCCCTTTCGTAGAAACGGACCAGCCCAAAGTGCTACGTCCTCTAAGCAAGAGGGTAATACTTCTCAAGCCAAGCCAGCTTGGAGACCAATGCAAGGCTGGAACAAGGGAAAGCAGGCCAAGAAACCTGCCACTGCTACCAAGACAGCATGAAATGTTGGCCCCCGATCCGGGACCGGATCTGGTGGGGGGCAGACTCTCTCTCTTCGCTCGGGCTTGGGCAAGAGATGTTCTGGATCCTTGGGCGCTAGAAATAGTCTCCCAAGGTTATCTTCTGGAATTCAAGGGGCTTCCCCCAAGGGGGAGGTTCCACAGGTCTCAGTTGTCTTCAGACCACATAAAAAGACAGGCATTCTTACGTTGTGTAGAAGACCTGTTAAAAATGGGAGTGATTCATCCTGTTCCATTAGGAGAACAAGGGATGGGGTTCTACTCCAATCTGTTCATAGTTCCCAAAAAAGAGGGAACGTTCAGACCAATCTTAGATCTCAAGATCTTAAACAAGTTTCTCAAGGTTCCATCGTTCAAAATGGAAACCATTCGAACAATTCTTCCTTCCATCCAGGAAGGTCAATTCATGACCACGGTGGATTTAAAGGATGCGTATCTACATATTCCTATCCACAAGGAACATCATCGGTTCCTAAGGTTCGCATTCCTGGACAAGCATTACCAGTTCGTGGCGCTTCCTTTCGGATTAGCCACTGCTCCAAGGATTTTCACAAAGGTACTAGGGTCCCTTCTAGCTGTGCTAAGACCAAGGGGCATTGCTGTAGTACCTTACTTGGACGACATTCTGATTCAAGCGTCGTCCCTTCCTCAAGCAAAGGCTCACACGGACATTGTCCTGGCCTTTCTCAGATCTCACGGATGGAAAGTGAACGTGGAAAAGAGTTCTCTATCTCCGTCAACAAGGGTTCCCTTCTTGGGGACAATAATAGACTCCTTAGAAATGAGGATTTTTCTGACAGAGGCCAGAAAAACAAAACTTCTAGACTCTTGTCGGATACTTCATTCCGTTCCTCTTCCTTCCATAGCGCAGTGCATGGAGGTGATAGGTTTGATGGTAGCGGCAATGGACATAGTTCCTTTTGCGCGCATTCATCTAAGACCATTACAACTGTGCATGCTCAGTCAGTGGAATGGGGACTATACAAACTTGTCTCCGAGGATACAAGTAAATCAGAGGACCAGAGACTCACTCCGTTGGTGGCTGTCCCTGGACAACCTGTCACAAGGGATGACCTTCCGCAGACCAGAGTGGGTCATTGTCACGACCGACGCCAGTCTGATGGGCTGGGGCGCGGTCTGGGGATCCCTGAAAGCTCAGGGTCTTTGGTCTCGGGAAGAATCTCTTCTACCGATAAATATTCTGGAACTGAGAGCGATATTCAATGCTCTCAAGGCTTGGCCTCAGCTAGCGAGGGCCAAGTTCATACGGTTTCAATCAGACAACATGACAACTGTTGCGTACATCAACCATCAGGGGGGAACAAGGAGTTCCCTGGCGATGGAAGAAGTGACCAAAATCATTCTATGGGCGGAGTCTCACTCCTGCCACCTGTCTGCTATCCACATCCCAGGAGTGGAAAATTGGGAAGCGGATTTTCTGAGTCGTCAGACATTGCATCCGGGGGAGTGGGAACTCCATCCGGAAATCTTTGCCCAAGTCACTCAACTGTGGGGCATTCCAGACATGGATCTGATGGCCTCTCGTCAGAACTTCAAAGTTCCTTGCTACGGGTCCAGATCCAGGGATCCCAAGGCGGCTCTAGTGGATGCACTAGTAGCACCTTGGACCTTCAAACTAGCTTATGTATTCCCGCCGTTTCCTCTCATCCCCAGGCTGGTAGCCAGGATCAATCAGGAAAGGGCGTCGGTGATCTTGATAGCTCCTGCGTGGCCACGCAGGACTTGGTATGCAGATCTGGTGAATATGTCATCGGCTCCACCATGGAAGCTACCTTTGAGACGAGACCTTCTTGTTCAAGGTCCGTTCGAACATCCGAATCTGGTCTCACTCCAGCTGACTGCTTGGAGATTGAACGCTTGATCTTATCGAAGCGAGGGTTCTCAGATTCTGTTATCGATACTCTTGTTCAGGCCAGAAAGCCTGTAACTAGAAAGATTTACCACAAAATTTGGAAAAAATATATCTGTTGGTGTGAATCTAAAGGATTCCCTTGGGACAAGGTTAAGATTCCTAAGATTCTATCCTTCCTTCAAGAAGGATTGGAAAAAGGATTATCTGCAAGTTCCCTGAAGGGACAGATTTCTGCCTTGTCTGTGTTACTTCACAAAAAGCTGGCAGCTGTGCCAGATGTTCAAGCCTTTGTTCAGGCTCTGGTTAGAATCAAGCCTGTTTACAAACCTTTGACTCCTCCTTGGAGTCTCAACTTAGTTCTTTCAGTTCTTCAGGGGGTTCCGTTTGAACCCTTACATTCCGTTGATATTAAGTTATTATCTTGGAAAGTTTTGTTTTTGGTTGCAATTTCTTCTGCTAGAAGAGTTTCAGAATTATCTGCTCTGCAGTGTTCTCCTCCTTATCTGGTGTTCCATGCAGATAAGGTGGTTTTACGTACTAAACCTGGTTTTCTTCCAAAAGTTGTTTCTAACAAAAACATTAACCAGGAGATTATCGTACCTTCTCTGTGTCCGAAACCAGTTTCGAAGAAGGAACGTTTGTTGCACAATTTGGATGTTGTTCGCGCTCTAAAATTCTATTTAGATGCTACAAAGGATTTTAGACAAACATCTTCCTTGTTTGTTGTTTATTCCGGTAAAAGGAGAGGTCAAAAAGCAACTTCTACCTCTCTCTCTTTTTGGATTAAAAGCATCATCAGATTGGCTTACGAGACTGCCGGACGGCAGCCTCCCGAAAGAATCACAGCTCATTCCACTAGGGCTGTGGCTTCCACATGGGCCTTCAAGAACGAGGCTTCTGTTGATCAGATATGTAGGGCAGCGACTTGGTCTTCACTGCACACTTTTACCAAATTTTACAAGTTTGATACTTTTGCTTCTTCTGAGGCTATTTTTGGGAGAAAGGTTTTGCAAGCCGTGGTGCCTTCCATCTAGGTGACCTGATTTGCTCCCTCCCATCATCCGTGTCCTAAAGCTTTGGTATTGGTTCCCACAAGTAAGGATGACGCCGTGGACCGGACACACCTATGTTGGAGAAAACAGAATTTATGTTTACCTGATAAATTACTTTCTCCAACGGTGTGTCCGGTCCACGGCCCGCCCTGGTTTTTTAATCAGGTCTGATAATTTATTTTCTTTAACTACAGTCACCACGGTTTCATATGGTTTCTCCTATGCAAATATTCCTCCTTAACGTCGGTCGAATGACTGGGGTAGGCGGAGCCTAGGAGGGATCATGTGACCAGCTTTGCTGGGCTCTTTGCCATTTCCTGTTGGGGAAGAGAATATCCCACAAGTAAGGATGACGCCGTGGACCGGACACACCGTTGGAGAAAGTAATTTATCAGGTAAACATAAATTCTGTTTTTTACCACAGGATAAAAAATCTAAAGGTAAAAGTAGAGCTAATAATCGTTTTCGTTCCTTTCGTTTCAACAAAGAACAAAAGCCTGATCCTTCATCCTCAGGAGCAGTTTCAGTTTGGAAACCATCTCCAGTCTGGAATAAATCCAAGCCAGCTAGAAAGGCAAAGCCTGCTTCTAAGTCCACATGAAGGTGCGGCCCTCATTCCAGCTCAGCTGGTAGGGGGCAGGTTACGTTTTTTCAAGGAAATTTGGATCAATTCTGTTCACAATCTTTGGATTCAGAACATTGTTTCAGAAGGGTACAGAATTGGTTTCAAGATAAGACCTCCTGCAAAGAGATTTTTTCTTTCCCGTGTCCCAGTAAATCCAGTAAAAGCTCAAGCATTTCTGAAATGTGTTTCAGATCTAGAGTTGACTGGAGTAATTATGCCAGTTCCAGTTCAGGAACTGGGGATGGGGTTTTATTCAAATCTCTTCATTGTACCAAAGAAGGAGAATTCCTTCAGACCAGTTCTGGATCTAAAAATATTGAATCGTTATGTAAGGATACCAACGTTCAAAATGGTAACTATAAGGACTATCTTGCCTTTTGTTCTGCAAGGGAATTATATGTCCACAATAGATTTACAGGATGCATATCTGCATATTCCGATTCATCCAGATCATTTTCAGTTCCTGAGATTCTCTTTTCTGGACAAGCATTACCAGTTTGTGGCTCTGCCGTTTGGCCTAGCTACAGCTCCAAGAATTTTTACAAAGGTTCTCGGTGCCCTTCTGTCTGTAATCAGAGAACAGGGTATTGTGGTATTTCCTTATTTGGACGATATCTTGGTACTTGCTCAGTCTTTACATTTAGCAGAATCTCATACGAATCGACTTGTGTTGTTTCTTCAAGATCATGGTTGGAGGATCAATTTACCAAAAAGTTCTTTGATTCCTCAGACAAGGGTAACCTTTCTGGGTTTCCAGATGGATTCAGTGTCCATGACTCTGTCTTTAACAGACAAGAGACGTCTAAAATTGATTGCAGCTTGTCGAAACCTTCAGTCACAATCATTCCCTTCGGTAGCCTTATGCATGGAAATTCTAGGTCTTATGACTGCTGCATCGGACGCGATCCCCTTTGCTCGTTTTCACATGCGACCTCTTCAGCTCTGTATGCTGAAGCAATGGTGCAAGGATTACACGAAGATATCTCAAACAATATCTTTAAAACCGATTGTTCGGCACTCTCTAACATGGTGGACAGATCACCATCGTTTAATTCAGGGGGCTTCTTTTGTGCTTCCGACCTGGACTGTAATTTCAACAGATGCAAGTCTCACGGGTTGGGGAGCTGTGTGGGGATCTCTGACGGCACAGGGAGTTTGGGAATCTCAGGAGGTGAGATTACCTATCAATATCTTGGAACTCCGTGCAATTTTCAGAGCTCTTCAGTTTTGCCCTCTTCTGAAGAGAGAATCGTTCATTTGTTTTCAGACAGACAATGTCACAACTGTGGCATACATCAATCATCAAGGAGGGACTCACAGTCCTCTGGCTATGAAAGAAGTATCTCGAATTTTGGTTTGGGCGGAATCCAGCTCCTGTCTAATCTCTGCGGTTCATATCCCAGGTGTAGACAATTGGGAAGCGGATTATCTAAGTCGCCAAATGTTGCATCCGGGCGAATGGTCTCTTCACCCAGAGGTATTTCTTCAGATTGTTCAAATGTGGGAACTTCAAGAAATAGATCTGATGGCGTCCCATCTAAACAAGAAACTTCCCAGGTATCTGTCCAGATCCCGGGATCCTCAGGCGGAGGCAGTGGATGCATTATCACTTCCTTGGAAGTATCATCCTGCCTATATCTTTCCGCCTCTAGTTCTTCTTCCAAGAGTGATCTCCAAGATTCTGAAGGAATGCTCGTTTGTTCTGCTGGTAGCTCCAGCATGGCCTCACAGGTTTTGGTATGCGGATCTTGTCCGGATGGCCTCTTGCCAACCGTGGACTCTTCCGTTAAGACCAGACCTTCTATCACAAGGTCCTTTTTTCCATCAGGATCTGAAATCCTTAAATTTAAAGGTATGGAGATTGAACGCTTGATTCTTGGTCAAAGAGGTTTCTCTGACTCCGTGATTAATACTATGTTACAGGCTCGTAAATCTGTATCTCGAGAGATATATTATAGAGTCTGGAAGACTTATATTTCTTGGTGTCTTTCTCATCATTTTTCTTGGCATTCTTTTAGAATACCGAGAATTTTACAGTTTCTTCAGGATGGTTTAGATAAGGGTTTGTCCGCAAGTTCTTTGAAAGGACAAATCTCTGCTCTTTCTGTTCTTTTTCACAGAAAGATTGCTATTCTTCCTGATATTCATTGTTTTGTACAAGCTTTGGTTCGTATAAAACCTGTCATTAAGTCAATTTCTCCTCCTTGGAGTTTGAATTTGGTTCTGGGAGCTCTTCAAGCTCCTCCGTTTGAACCTATGCATTCATTGGACATTAAATTACTTTCTTGGAAAGTTTTGTTCCTTTTGGCCATCTCTTCTGCTAGAAGAGTTTCTGAATTATCTGCTCTTTCTTGTGAGTCTCCTTTTCTGATTTTTCATCAGGATAAGGCGGTGTTGCGAACTTCTTTTGAATTTTTACCTAAAGTTGTGAATTCCAACAACATTAGTAGAGAAATTGTGGTTCCTTCATTATGTCCTAATCCTAAGAATTCTAAGGAGAAATCGTTGCATTCTTTGGATGTTGTTAGAGCTTTGAAATATTATGTTGAAGCTACGAAATCTTTCCGTAAGACTTCTAGTCTATTTGTTATCTTTTCCGGTTCTAGGAAAGGCCAGAAAGCTTCTGCCATTTCTTTGGCATCTTGGTTGAAATCTTTAATTCATCTTGCCTATGTTGAGTCGGGTAAAATTCCGCCTCAGAGAATTACAGCTCATTCTACTAGGTCAGTATCTACTTCCTGGGCGTTTAGGAATGAAGCTTCGGTTGACCAGATCTGCAAAGCAGCAACTTGGTCCTCTTTGCATACTTTTACTAAATTCTACCATTTTGATGTATTTTCTTCTTCTGAAGCAGTTTTTGGTAGAAAAGTACTTCAGGCAGCGGTTTCAGTTTGAATCTTCTGCTTATGTTTTTCGTTAAACTTTATTTTGGGTGTGGATTATTTTCAGCAGGAATTGGCTGTCTTTATTTTTTCCCTCCCTCTCTAGTGACTCTTGTGTGGAAAGATCCACATCTTGGGTAGTCATTATCCCATACGTCACTAGCTCATGGACTCTTGCTAATTACATGAAAGAAAACATAATTTATGTAAGAACTTACCTGATAAATTCATTTCTTTCATATTAGCAAGAGTCCATGAGGCCCGCCCTTTTTTTGTGGTGGTTATGATTTTGTATAAAGCACAATTATTCCAATTCCTTATTTTATATGCTTTCGCACTTTTTTATCACCCCACTTCTTGGCTATTCGTTAAACTGAATTGTGGGTGTGGTGAGGGGTGTATTTATAGGCATTTTGAGGTTTGGGAAACTTTGCCCCTCCTGGTAGGAATGTATATCCCATACGTCACTAGCTCATGGACTCTTGCTAATATGAAAGAAATGAATTTATCAGGTAAGTTCTTACATAAATTATGTTTTTCCCGGTTTTGTTAAAATACCTTTCCTTCTTGCAAGCCAGAGCAGCGATTCCCCCCCCGCCTGCCTCTCGTCTCTTCATACGTCGGCAATGACGAATCCGGCTTTCTCCAATCACTGCTTCTCACCCAGAGCAAACATTGCCCGAGGCCACACCGCGATTGGAGGAAGCCGGATTCTTCATTGCTGACATATTAAGAGCCGAGTGGCGGGTCGGGGGAATCACTGCTCTGGGTTACAATAAGGAAAGGTAAGTATTTTAACAAACCGGTGAAATGTAAAATTTCATGAATGAAAGTGCCCCTGTTTTTAATACTGTACTATTTTTAAAAACCGGGCACTCATTCGTGAAACATTACATTCACTTTAAGTAACATTTATAAATAACACAAAATATTATAATATTAAAAACAATTACACTGCCCCCACTTGGCTACTTCATAATGCCATCTGGCTAGCAACATTTTCTGTGGAGAACAGTTACCTAAGGCAGAGAGGTTGGCTTCTTATATACACTAGAAAAGGTGGGACACTAAGCTCCCCCACTCTTCCTTATAGGTAAGTCTTTGTTGTTGATGATGTAAAGAGACATGAGCCAAGATATGGAAATTACAGTAAATATAAATGGACACTCCATTGTTAAGATGTTTGTGTCTCTAGGTCGTTGAACTTGCCACAGTGAAGCGCCCACAAGAAAGAGGCCTTATGTTGCAGCGGTGGCATGATGAAGGGGGGGTTCTTATTATTGGGTATGAAATGTACCGGAACCTTACGCAAGGAAGGAATGTAAAAAGCAAGAAGTTGAAGGAAATCTACCAAAAGACTCTAGTTGATCCAGGTAAGGAGACCTAGTAAGAGTCCCAATGAGAATGTTTTATGTGCAGAAAGGCTTCAAACAGTGTATAATAGGAGTGTTGTTACTACAAATTATTGATTGAGATTGTCATTTTTGCATTAGAATGTTCTGTTAAAGGAATACTGAACCCAATTTTTTTCTTTTGTGATTCAAACAAAGCATGCAATTTTAAGCAACTTTCTAATTTACTCCTATTATCAATTTTTCTTTGTTCATTGCTATCTTTATTTAAAAAAGAAAGTACAGAACCCTGGACAGCACTTGTTTATTGGTGGATGAATGTATCCATCAATCGGCAAGAACAACCCAGGTTGTTCACCAAAAATGGGCCGGCATCTAAACTTACATTCTTGCTTTTCAAATAAAGATACCAAGAGAATGAAGAACATTTGCTAATAGAAGTAAATTAGAAAGTTGCTTAAAATTGCATGCTCTATCTGAATCACAAAATAAAAATTTTGGGTTCAGTGTCCCTTTAAGTCATTGAGTATCTCAGAATCGTTATTAACACATTATTAAAGAGGAATGGCTTTTTCTCTGTGAGAATAAATCTGTTCGCTATATTTTTTAATTATCCCCAGAAAGCCTTTTGTAGTACAGCGGCTATAAAAAAACCTGTATACTTTGTTTCTAGTACTATATACAAGATGATGATTTAACCACACATACCTGTAACAGTGATTATGCATCTTAGCTTGCTGTAACATACACAAGTTATTTTAACCTCTTGCTGGTAACATGAATTCAGCAGTGAATAGGTCCCTTTTTGTTTTGAGCACACACCAATGTAACACAAAAGCAATACTGATTTATGCCCTTGATTGTCATAAAAACGTGTGGAAATATCCACATTCATAGGAACACGTAACTGGTTTGACCCTGTGATTTCACAGAACAGACCAAGACAAGTGGTTATACTAAATCTTTTAAACGCAGCTGCAATTTAACCCTTTGATTTCTGTAACACGCTTAGCATTGATTGTCCCTTACTTTGCAGTCCAGTGGAGCTTATCACTTGTTGGTTAAACTGCCTCTTACCACTGAGCACAAGGAGTTGCTTGGGTGGAGAAAGCAAGCTGAGCCTTGCTGTTTCCTGAAGGTTAAGGGTGCTGGTTAGGGCTGTGCAACAGAACTTTGTGTTAAATTACTTTTCTTTTTAAAGCACTAAAGGCAATGCTGCCATACAGCATTTTTAAAGACTCTCCCGGTTCATGCTATTTATTACTCCAGTGACAGCTCCAGATTCTGCTAGTTTCCTGCAGTCATTATTGTCTTTTGTTTCCTTTTAAAGGTAATTCTTATTTAACATTGCACTACCGTGGCTCATCCTAGAAGCTCTGAGGCTTGATCCCTATTTAGGAGGCTGGACATAAATTTAAAGTATGAATCTATTTAGTGCTAGGCATGAACTTTTATCCTTTCTGTTTACAATGACTGTAGATTGCAGCGTGCTTAAGTTGCTGGCTACAGTTGACATTGATATGGTGGTGGTTTTTTGTATTCACTAGTAGTTTGTATTAACTACACAGTCTGTTAGTCTTTTACAAAACTCCCATCAAAAAGCTGATACAAAGTACAAGTACAAAACATTTTAATAAAAACTTGAATATATTCTAGAAGTAAACAATTCCATTAGTTTTTTCCTTTTTTTTTTTTTTTTTTGCTTTGCAAGTGAACCCAACCACCATTAAAAAAAAAAAATAAAAAAAAAAAATATCTGATATCTTCCCAAACTTCCTAATTAAGCATTTTCTAGTTTGCAATCATTTGTCGTCCAACTAGTTTTTTTTTAATTAAATTAGTTTTTTCAAGCCCTTTGTGTATGGTGTTTAGTCAGTTTGTCAAATTTGTTCTTAGAAGTATTTATACTTTAGAAGAGAAACTTTGTGAATTTCATGCATTGGTCAAAGTGGCTGTATATAAATATTTAATGTATCTCTTTTGTAGTTCTTCACTAGATCCTAAAAGGTTGTTCTTGTGCATAGGGAGGACAAGTAATGTTAAAGGAAACAAGTACACCATGCACATAGTGGATTTACAATAGTTTAACAGGATATCTATCAGTGCTTCGACCACCACAGGCACTGTTGTAAAAGTTACATGCAATTATAGCCAGATCTTCAAAGGGAACCCTTGGAGCTGCATGTGTTCTTGGTTTATATACAAGTGATGTTTCTCAGTCCTCTCCTATCAAATAAATTTGTTTTCAAAACATTTTTCATTAGTTTTGCCTTCATCTTTAAAGGGGTTAATAGAACATCCTGATGAAGCTTCTTTTATTTGGAACGTCAGTGCCTCTTCAATGACAGTATGTTGCTTCATCTAATTTTCTCCTGAAAGTCAATGCTGATCTGAGTTAAGTGTTTAATTCACTGCTGCTTAGCCTAAGAAAAGATCCCGGAGCTTGATTGCCTTTGATTTTTCTTTTTGAAGAACACATGCATTGTTTTGTTTTTCTTCCTTGGCTTTAAAAAATAATTACCCTGAAGACTTTTGATTTTATACTTTTAATTGAACAAGTGCTTTCAAAAACTCATGATTTCGATCATCTGTGGTCACTTGTAATAATCCAAAAGTATCTTTCTTTTACTATTTTGCACATCATAAAATGCTTCCCTTCTCCGGAACACTTACTTTTACTAACTGTGTGAAGGTATAAAAGAACACAGCTTGATTCTTCCTAATGAATGAGTTGAAGTAACAAGACCTACATATGACAGTCTTGCATATTGCTATGTGGTTAGCAGCTCTCTGGTGTTAATGGTGCAATGAAATATAACCTTAACGTTGCCGGCTGCTGCGAACAGTTTTTTAAATCAAGTTAAAGCAATTTCCTACAATTGTTTTGGATATAATGGGTACTTAGCATAATAAGAAATACCTTGAAAGGCATTATATAATTTTACCATCTCAGATAGCTTCCACATGGGAAATATCCCATTGGTTCATGGACATCTTAATTAGTATACATAATAGTAAGGCATGTTTGCATATCACACACACTTAATCGGCTTTATTTTATTTTCTATTTATCCACCAAAAATAAAACTTGTTGAACTATATATCTTACACATTTGCATGTAGTCACTTGCAGATTATCAATGTAACATCAAATGTTTGGTCTTCCTTTCACTCTGCGATCATTTTACATTATATCTACCATCACTTCAAGTAATCTCGCCAGATTATGACACTGATGAGATTTTATCACTTATATCAGCTGTTGAGTTTTCAGAATTCAGGGTAGATAAATGTATAACAGTCTAGTAGTTTAGTAGCCAGAAGAAAAAAATGTAGCTTTCCAGAATATAAGATCTGTATTGTGGTAAGCACATTTTTTTTTAAAACAAGTAATACAATCTTGCATTCAGCCAACATGTTTTCAACTGTAATTTTAAGGCATCTCATAAAAAGCATTCCTCTTTTCCTGTGCCTGTACAGTTTCTGAAAATATTTCTAAGGAATGTCAGAAGCCAGGTTTTCCTTCTGTTCCATTTACCAAATTTAAATCCGTTTCCACTCCCTTCTGTTAATAAAAATATCTGGGAAACTGTTTCTAGGTAGACACAACTATTTCCACTTTGACCTGGTATACCACTATTCCTTTTGTAAGTTAGTTCCTCTTTTAAGGATCCTTTAGATAGAAAACTTGAAGGTTTTCATAGGCGATCCTTTCAGCTTGCAGGTTTTATGTTTAGACCTGCACTCAGTGTAGCCTGTGTTGCTGCTGCTACTGCTGTTTGGTGTGATAATCTCAGAACTTTTTTTCTGTGAAACCTTTCTAGATGAGATTCAGGGTTGTATTTATCTCCTGAAAACAGTAAATTCCTTTGTGATGAAGCAGTGGAAATTATTTGCATTAATTTAAAGAATGCTGCAGTATCTGTTTTAGCTAGGCAAACCTTGTGTCTTAAAGGCATATTAACCCCATTTTTTTATTTTGTGATTCAGATAGAGCATGTAGTTTCAAACAACCTTCTACTTTAATTGTATTATAAATATTTATCTTTAGCTGAAAACAGGAATGTAAGCTTAGGAGCCTGCCCATTTCTAGAGTACTATATGTCAGCAGTTTTGCAGGAGCACTAGAGGGCAGCACTATTTCCTGCCATCAAGAGTTCTAGAAACCTACCTAGGTATCGCTTCAACAAAGAATGACATATGAAAAAAACAAATTTGACAATAGAAGTAAATTGGAAACTTTTTTTTAAAATTGGTATGCTCTGTCTGAATCACAAAAGAAAATATTTGGGTTTGCTGATATGGTTGTCAAACGCTGACTGCTTTTTCTTTGTTTTCAAGGTAAAACTCTGTTTGGATCTGGCCTGGATGCTATTATTGCTACAGTCACTAGGGGTAAGGGAGGTTTTCTTCTTAAACGGGGAGTCCACAGCTGCATTCATTACTTTTGGGAATTCAGAACCTGGCCACCAGGAGGAGGCAAAGACACCCCAGTCAAAGGCTTAAATACCTCTCCCACTTCCCTCATCCGCCAGTCATTCTTTGCCTTTCGTCACAGGAGGTGGCAGAGAAGTGTCAGAAGATTAAAGATAGTCTCTTATGGAGGGTAGTACTCTTCGGAATGGGACTGGAGTTTTAAGTAGTCCTTTCAGCCTCTCAGTGAGAGCTTGGATGAAAGTTAATCCGGAGATGCAGGGAGAGGTCTTTCTGCGAAACCATCGCGACTCATTTTAACAGCTCCTTAGCAATCAGCGTTGATGAGTTTTGCTGCCTGCTTTGTTCGCTCAAGTCCATGTCAGAAGCGAGGCTACTATCTGTCACACTTGAAGGGCCGTGTTCCTGTTCCACGACGTAGATTCCGGTAAGATCGTTTCAGTTTACTTAAGATGTGTGAAGTGTAAAGTAAACAAAGAAGTCAGGGTCTCAGTGGGACTCCTTAATCTTATGGAATAGAGGGTAAATATCTCCTGAGGGGGCTTATTGAACAGGGGGAGACTTTAATCATGTTTGTGATTCTGTCTGCTAATGTGTAGTGATATTTGGGCTTGTGGCTATATCAGAATATAACGGCCTTTTTTTGTCAGGCTGCACAGCCCTTGTGGCTTTGGCACATTTTTAGTTGGCCTGCACGGTGTACCTTGTGACCGGGTGTGGTCACATTTCTAGTCACCATTTCTGTATTCCTGACCGCGTTGCAATGGAGAGAGTCTGTTTCGCTAGTTGTCTTCGTCATAGGAGGTGTAAGGTGCCGTTTTATTTTTTCTTCCTATCCATAATTTCTATCCTAGTTATGGAGGACTCTGATTTTTTCGAGACGGATGTCTCTGTTTCAGATTCTACTTCTTGTAAAGAGTATGAAATGGCCCCGGTAATCCATGCCCATCAGTTATGTTCCGCATGCCCCTTTAGAGTGCTCTTTTCTCCCGATCCAGTGAACTTGGAGTCCGTCAAGCCATCCGCCCCTGGGGGCCCCTTATCCCGTGTGGCGAGTACCCTAGAACCTTCTTTGGCTACGCAAGCAGGTGTCTTTAATGCTGTTACCCCTTCTCCGGACGGCGGCTTGTTTACTCCAGAATTTACGGCACGGTTCCGCATGGCCATTTCTTTGGCATTGGCGCATTTACATCTTCCAGGGAGGGAGACGTTAGTGAGATTCTGTCTGTGTTCGGTGAACCAGGGCTCGTCAGGCGAGGGATCATCTGTCAGATCTTCCCTCTGGGGAAGCGGTTGCCTCTGAGGCTTCAGGGGCCCTATCCTCTTCTCGGGCTCGTCAGTTCCCCCGGCAGAGGTAAGTCTTGCTTTTCGTTATAGACTGGCGTGCTTTCGTGTCCTTCTGTAGCCTGTTTTGCAGGATCCCAGCCCAGAGGGGTTGAGGGGTCCTTAGTCTTCCGCTCCGGACAGCATGCTGGGTTAGACGTGGGGGGATGAAGTTAATCTCCTTGTCTCAAATTTATCTTTTTCTTTGGGTATCTTATTCCAGTTCTGAGCTTCGGTGTAACCATTTTTCTTGGGCGTTCACCTGTGAGTGCTGCCCCCTTTTTCGTTGATCCGGTTAGGATCTATTTGTTT
Organism: Bombina bombina; assembly: GCF_027579735.1. NCBI lineage: Eukaryota > Metazoa > Chordata > Amphibia > Anura > Bombinatoridae > Bombina > Bombina bombina. The sequence continues at coordinate 709,225,624 of NC_069499.1, read as the reverse complement.
TGTTTTTTTGGAAGCTCATGTTTGTTATACTTTTTCCGTTGAGAAACATTTCTTCTCTGGAATTCGATACTAGCGATTTTGTGGTCGCTTGGATACTTCTGCGGAAGTTGTATGTTAAGATTTTATTTGCATAGTCTCAAGTTTTATCGATCCCTTCTAGGGTTTTGAAATTTCTGTGACCTGCTTCAGTTCCGGAATGCCCTCTGTAGCAGGCTGGTCCTGGTCGGGCGCTGGTTTCTGTTCCTTAAGGATATATATACCATCCACGTGGTGCTGGGATATCTGGTTGACCTGGTTGGGTGGTGAATTTTCTCTCAGACTGGAGGTTTATTATGCTTGGGTTCCTCCTTCAGCACGATATATTCCCTGTGAATTGGGATTGCCAGGGAGAGGAACTCTCCCTTGACGGGGCTAAGAGAGGAGGCCTTTTTGTTTGACGTCAGGCTGGTTCTTGTTGCTTCTTTTTGGATGGGGCATCAAGGGTTTTGTTCAGTCCTCTTGGGCCTGTTCCTGTTTGTTGGGCCTGAACGGATCCTGCTAAGAAGCACTCCGAAGGTCTTTGACCTCAGAGCTAGTTCTCTCCATTTCCATTTGGGCTGGTGTTTGTCTCCTTAACTTGGAGTACCAGGTTGGGTTTTTTTTTTAATCCCTCCTATGGTTTTGCTTTTATTGATCTACTCTCTTTGAAACTCTTGTCCTCTGTACCTCTTCCATAAGGAGCAAGGTGTCTTAGATTTCCTTCTTTCCCTTGTTGGGGGATGGTTGTTTGGTCATCGGTTTTGGTGGATCAGGCACTTTTGTCTGCCTTTATTCCTCATTCTGCTTCTCGTCTGCTCCCATGTTTTTAGGGACTATAGAGAATGCGTTAATCTCTTTGGTGGTCCTGGAAGCTACCCTTTCTTACATCATATCAGTTGATATGTTGTTGTTGGGATATCGATGTTAGTCATCTTGTTGTCCCTTGGTCCTGGGGGTTACGAGGAGGTGGACCAAATGGATCGTTTCTGATTTGTGCAGCCTCTGTTGCAGAGGTGTACTTTTTATTGGCAGCTTCTTAGCTGTCGGTCTGAAGGGTATTTTGCCTCGAATTTTGGAAAAGTAACTTTTCTGTCTCTGGGATGCTTAGTGAACGTCCAGTGCCTAGGGCCTTTGGATGGGTTGTGCTTGCATCTTCTAGGGTTTTCCGTATGAGGTATTTCTATGGTTCCTCAGGGGTTCCTAGTCTGTGACCGGCTCAGTTTTCAGTGTGCCCGGTTGTTTGATCTTGGCTAGTATATCTGGCCGGACCTCCTAGTTGGATCCCAAGTGATTCAGCCCTTAAGGTTGAGTCATTCGCTTGCTACTTCGGGCGGAGACTTGAGAAGGGCTTGATGGCTTGTTAGCTGCCTAGCAAGCAGAAGATTGATCTCTTATTCAGCCGTTCCACTTTATAGGTGGGCTCGCTGGCTGTCTGTCTGGCTCCTGTACCGGCTGTTACAACTGGAGGGTGTCTTTTTCAGTCGGTTCTGTTTTTGCTGTCTGTTCGATGACATATGTTCTGTACCTGTGGTTGAGCAGGTATCTTTTCATTTCCTTCCTCTTAGGGGGAGCGGGATATTCCATGGTGTCCGCCTAATGCTCGGAGGGGAGTCCTTCGACCTTGTGGTATAGTCATATTGAGGTGGATTCTGGTATTTTGTTCACACTGTTGTGTCAGTGTGTGGTCTCCCTTTGTCTGGGAGTTCACCTTCCTGTAGGGAAGGAATCTGGGTCTGGGTTCTGGAACCTGAAATCGTACTACGTTCTGTTATGGATTGGTGGTTTATCATGCCAAGCCTATTACATATGGTCAGGGTTTGCCTACCCTTTGTTACTGTTTAGTCCTCTTTTGAGTTCTGTGTAATACGGGGGTTTATTTATTTCCTTATCTCTGGACATGCCAGGCATTTTTGGTGTTGGGCCTTTGTCTCGAGGAAGTAGCCCATGTAACCTAATGGTGGGTTTTTGGGGGTTTGCAACTTGAGTTGTTGGTTCGAATCCAGCTGTGGGCCGGTTTTACATTTTTCGGTCTGAGGCCTAGGGATCGGTTAAGGTTTGACTGTGTTCTTCTCCAGATCTTGTGATGTCTCTAGAGGTGGAGATTACAGGAGTTTTTACTCAGCATGTTTTTTCTGCTTCCCTAATTTTGTAAAGGAATGATTTTCTGCATTTCCAGAGGGTTCCCTCTGTTGGAGTCTCCTGGCGCAGTTTCTAACTTGACAGGCTTGTGTTTGTGACTGATGTCTACTAGTCTTGTATGGCAGAGTGGGATCCGGGAGCTCCATCTGGAGCACGATAAGTGCTTATGCTGCTAATTGTTGAAAGTTCTAGGGAATATCCGCTTATTCCACAATAGCTCTTTCGTGTGTGCAGACTGCACTCTGTGTGAGTTATGGGTTCTGCTCCGCCTTCAGGGTTTTCTTTGGATCAAATATTGGTCCTTTGGACTTTCTCCAGACTGGGTAGGGTTTTCTTTCATGTAATTAGCAAGAGTCCATGAGCTAGTGACGTATGGGATATACATTCCTACCAGGAGGGGCAAAGTTTCCCAAACCTCAAAATGCCTATGGAGGTGGTGAAGTAAGTTTGTGCTAGATTCTACGTTGATATGCGCTCCGCAGCAGGTTGGAGCCCGGTTTTCCTCTCAGCGTGCAGTGAATGTCAGAGGGATGTGAGGAGAGTATTGCCTATTTGAATTCAATGATCTCCTTCTACGGGGTCTATTTCATAGGTTCACTGTTATCGGTCGTAGAGATTCATCTCTTACCTCCCTTTTCAGATCAACGATATACTCTTATATATACCATTACCTCTACTGATTTTCGTTTCAGTACTGGTCTGGCTTTCTACAACTTGTAGATGAGTGTCCTGGGGTAAGTAAGTCTTATTTTCTGTGACACTCTAAGCTATGGTTGGGCACTTTTTTATAAAGTTCTAAATATATGTATTCAAACATTTATTTGCCTTGACTCAGGATGTTCAACGTTCCTTATTTCAGACAGTCAGTTTCATATTTGGGATAATGCATATGAATAAATCAATTTTTTCTTACCTTAAAATTTGACTTTTTCCCTGTGGGCTATTAGGCTCGCGGGGGCTGAAAATGCTTCATTTTATTGCGTCATTCTTGGCGCTGACTTTTTTTGGCGCAAATTTTTTTTTCTGTTTCCGGCGTCATACGTGTCGCCGGGAGTTGCGTCATTTTTTTGACGTTTTGGATGTGGCGTCATTTTTGGCGCCAAAAGCATTTAGGCGCCAAATAATGTGGGCGTCTTTTTTGGCGCTAAAAAATATGGGCGTCACTATTAAGTCTCATTATTTATTGCTTCTGGTTGAAGCTTGTTCACTGGCATTTTTTCCCCCATTCCTGAAACTGTCATTTAAGGAATTTGATCAATTTTGCTTTATATATTGTTTTTTCTATTACATATTGCAAGATGTCTCCGATTGTCCCTGAGTCAGAAGCCACTTCTGGAAAAATGCTTAACTGAGTTTCAGTTCTACCAAAGCTAAGTTCATTTATTTTAAATGTTATAAATGTTTATCTTTAGCTATGGTTTGTATTAAGTTATTATGATATACTTTTACATGCAGATTCCATTAGTATTTATGCTTTATACATTTCCATTCTTAAGTACAAGAAATGTTTAGAAGATTTATAAGAAATATTTTTTCTGATTAAGGCTTTGTCTGACTTCGTGCCTTCTAATACAATTTTTAGGTCTTTTTCACTTCTTTTTTAATTATTGAAGTTTCAAATGACCAACAACATACTGTTTTATCCTTCTCTGATGATGTTTTTTTCTCTTTCAGAAATTCTCTTCATCAGATATTGACACTAACAAATCTACTTTTTTATATAAATTTTTTATTATTAAAGTACATTTGTTCTTTGTTGAAGAGGTGTTGATTATTTTGGATATTAAGGTAACTAGTTCTTTAAAACTAGCTGACACTATTTCTGCCTTTTTATTCTTCTGTGATTTCAGAGGTTTTCCTTCCAATTCCCCATACTAGGGAATGGAATAGGCTGAGAATTTTCTTTTATTTTTAAACTATATTCTTTGTCAGCAGTTACATTTAATTTGGAGGGTTCTCCAATTTATTGGAGCTATCTCTACTCCTACTAATTGATATTGTTGTTATAGCAAAATAATATTTATTTTCCTTTATATAGTTATCTTATTTATGGAAAATTATTTAGTTTCAGGTACTTTTCTTGGTCCTGTGATTTTGCAATTGCTTCATTTTTTCTGTTTACTTTAAGATCAAGTATCAGATTATGATTTATTTTAGCATTGTTAAAGGGACAACATTTACTAGACTAGGTGCTGTTGCATTTGTCTTGTTGTTTTGCATTTTGCAAGTCCTCTGTTTTGACTGGTCCTTTAAACTGGACTATCATGCTAATGATTTCATTTGTGTCTTCATTTTATTGAATATATTCGCAAATGAGGGTTAGCTAGAAGAATTTTGTGATTTTTAAAAAAAAAAAAAAAAAAGAAAATCCATATTTCTTCTGTTAAGTGTGATCAGTCCACGGGTCATCATTACTTGTGGGATATTAACTGCTCCCCTACAGGAAGTGCAAGAGGATTCACCCAGCAGAGTTGCTATATAGCTCCTCCCCTCTACGTCACCTCCAGTCATTCTCTTGCACCCAACGACTAGATAGGATGTGTGAGAGGACTATGGTGATATATTTAGTTTTTATATCTTCAATCAAAAGTTTGTTATTTTATAATAGCACCGGAGTGTGTTATTCCTTCTCTGGTAGAATTTGAAGAAGAATCTACCTGAGTTTTTCTATGATTTTAGCCGGAGTAGTTAAGATCATATTGCTGTTTCTCGGCCATCTGAGGAGAGGTAAACTTCAGATCAGGGGACAGCAGGCAGATTAATCTGCAAAGAGGTATGTAGCAGTTTATTATTTTCTGACATGGAATTGATGAGAAAATCCTGCCATACCGTTATAATGTAAACTCAGCCTTGAATGCAGTAGATGTAGCTGATATCAGGCTGTCATGTATGTATATTTTACACTTCAGTTTTCTGGGAAATGGTACTTCTCTGGCTTTTAAACTGTATACATAGACTTAACCTATTTTGCAGGGACTTGCAATAGGTTTTAAATGACAATTAATTATTGAGGTAAAACGTTTTTTTGCTGGCATGTAAAAACGTTTTTTTCTCTGAGGTACTGGGTGAGGGGAGAGTAAAAATGTTTTGGGCACTTTTTTTCCACTTGGCAATAGTTTTGATTTAAATTAGAGCAGTTCACTGATCCCTCTCACTGTTATGTGTGTGGGGGAGGTGCCATTTTGGTGCTTTCACTATGCATCAGAAAAACTCAGTCAGAGGTTCATTTTCTTCCTGCATGATCCGGTTCATCTCTACAGAGTTCAGGGATCTCAAGAGTCTTTTTTGAGGGAAGTAATCATTCACAGCAGAGCTGTGCTGATTGTATTGACTGTGATATAAAAAACGTTTATTTGTGTATTTTTTTCTGCTGCCTGGGTTAGTTATCATTTGCTGAGGGGAACAATCCTTTGCTAAAACTGTATATTCTGACAAAGATTGATGCTATAACTTAATTATTTTATCTGTTAAAATATTTTCTGTGCTTCTTAAAGGCACAGTTCGTTTTCATATTATTTGTAAATTACTTTGAAAAGTATTTCCAAGTTGCTGTTTATTTGCTAGTGTGTTAAACATGTCTGATTCAGAGGAATATCTCTGTGCTATATGTGTTAATGCCAAAGTGGAGCCCAATAGAAATTTATGTACTAAATGTATTGATGCTACTTTAAAAAATAGTCAATCTGTACAAATTGAACATATTTCACCAAACAACGAGGGGAGAGTTATGCCGACTAACTCGCCTCACGTGTCAGTACCTGCATCTCCCGCTCAGGAGGTGCGTGATATTGTAGCGCCGAGTGCATCTGGGCGGCCATTACAAATCACATTACAAGATATGGCTACTGTTATGACTGAAGTTTTGGCTAAACTACCAGAACTAAGAGGTAAACGTGATCACTCTGGGATGAGAACAGAGTGCGCTGATAATGCAAGGGCCATGTCTGATACTGCGTCACAGTTTGCAGAACGTGAAGACGGAGAGCTTCATTCTGTGGGTGACGGTTCTGATCCAAATAAACTGGACTCAGACATTTCAAATTTTAAATTTAAGCTTGAGAACCTCCGTGTGTTACTAGGGGAGGTATTAGCGGCTCTGAATGATTGTAACACAGTTGCAATCCCAGAAAAAATGTGTAGGTTGGATAAATATTTTGCGGTACCGACGAGTACTGACGTTTTTCCTATACCTAAGAGACTTACTGACATTGTTACTAAGGAGTGGGATAGACCCGGTGTGCCTTTCTCACCCCCTCCTATATTCAGAAAAATGTTTCCAATAGACGCCGCCACACGGGACTTATGGCAAATGGTCCCTAAGGTGGAGGGAGCAGTTTCTACTTTAGCTAAGCGCACCACTATCCCAGTGGAGGATAGCTGTGCTTTTTCAGATCCAATGGATAAAAAATTAGAGGGTTACCTTAAGAAAATGTTTGTTCAACAAGGGTTTATATTGCAACCTCTTGCATGTATTGCGCCTGTCACGGCTGCAGCAGCATTTTGGTTTGAGTCTCTGGAAGAGACACTTCAATCATCCACACTAGATGACATCACACACAAACTTAAATTCCTTAAGTTAGCTAATTCATTTATTTCAGATGCCGTAGTACATTTAACTAAACTTGCGGCTAAAAATTCAGGATTCGCCATTCAGGCACGCAGAGCTCTGTGGCTAAAATCCTGGTCAGCTGATGTTACGTCTAAATCTAAATTGCTTAATATTCCTTTCAAAGGGCAGACCTTATTCGGGCCCGGCTTGAAAGAGATTATTGATGACATTACAGGAGGTAAAGGTCATGCCCTGCCTCAGGACAAGGCCAAAGCCAAGGCTAGACAGTCCAATTTTCGTTCCTTTCGTAATTTTAAAGCAGGAGCAGCATCAACTTCCTCTGCACCAAAACAGGAAGGAGCTGTTGCTCGCTACAGACAAGGCTGGAAACCTAACCAGTCCTGGAACAGGGGCAAACAGGCCAGAAAACCTGCTGCTGCCCCTAAGACAGCATGAATTGAGGGCCCCCGATCCGGGACCGGATCTAGTGGGGGGCAGACTTTCCCTCTTCGCCCAGGCTTGGGCAAGAGATGTTCAGGATCCCTGGGCGTTAGAGATCATATCTCAGGGATACCTTCTGGACTTCAAATCCTCTCCCCCAAGAGGGAGATTTCATCTGTCAAGGTTGTCAACAAACCTAACAAAGAAGGAAGCGTTTCTACGCTGCGTACAAGATCTTTTATTAATGGGAGTGATCCATCCAGTTCCGCGGTTGGAACAAGGACAAGGGTTTTACTCAAATCTGTTTGTAGTTCCCAAAAAGAGGGAACCTTCAGGCCAATCTTGGATTTAAAGATCCTAAACAAATTCCTAAGAGTTCCATCGTTCAAGATGGAAACTATTCGAACAATTTTGCCCATGATCCAAGAGGGTCAGTACTTGACCACAGTGGATTTAAAGGATGCTTACCTTCACATACCGATTCACAGAAGTCATTACCGGTATCTAAGGTTTGCCTTTTTAGACAGGCATTACCAGTTTGTAGCTCTTCCATTCGGACTGGCTACGGCTCCAAGAATCTTCACAAAGGTTCTGGGCACTCTTCTGGCGGTACTAAGACCGCAAGGAATTTCAGTAGCTCCGTACTTAGACGACATACTGATACAAGCTTCAAGCTTTCAAACTGCCAAATCTCATACAGAGATAGTACTGGCATTTCTAAGGTCGCATGGATGGAAAGTGAACGAAGAGAAAAGTTCACTCGTTCCACTCACAAGAGTTCCCTTCCTGGGGACTCTTATAGATTCTGTAGAAATGAAGATTTACCTGACAGAGGACAGGCTATCAAGACTTCAAAGTGCTTGCCGCACTCTTCATTCCATTCAACACCCGTCAGTGGCTCAATGTATGGAGGTAATCGGCTTAATGGTAGCGGCAATGGACATAGTACCCTTTGCACGCTTACACCTCAGACCACTGCAACTGTGCATGCTAGGTCAGTGGAATGGGGATTACTCAGACTTATCCCCTTCTCTGAATCTGGATCAAGAGACCAGAAATTCTCTTCTATGGTGGCTTTCTCGGCCACACCTGTCCAGGGGGATGCCATTCAGCAGACCAGACTGGACAATTGTAACAACAGACGCCAGCCTTCTAGGTTGGGGTGCCGTCTGGAATTCCCTGAAGGCTCAGGGACTATGGAGTCAGGAGGAGAGTCTCCTGCCAATAAACATTCTGGAATTGAGAGCAGTTCTCAATGCCCTCCTGGCTTGGCCCCAGTTGACAACTCGGGGGTTCATCAGGTTTCAGTCGGACAACATCACGACTGTAGCTTACATCAACCATCAGGGAGGGACAAGAAGCTCCCTAGCTATGATGGAAGTATCAAAGATAATTCGCTGGGCAGAGTCTCACTCTTGCCACCTGTCAGCAATCCACATCCCGGGAGTGGAGAACTGGGAGGCGGATTTCTTAAGTCGTCAGACTTTTCATCCGGGGGAGTGGGAACTTCATCCAGAGGTCTTTGCCCAAATACTTCCACGTTGGGGCAAACCAGAGATAGATCTCATGGCGTCTCGACAGAACGCCAAGCTTCCGCGCTACGGGTCCAGATCCAGGGATCCGGGAGCGGTCCTGATAGATGCCTTGACAGCACCATGGACCTTCAGGATGGCTTATGTGTTTCCACCTTTCCCGATGCTTCCTCGATTGATTGCCAGAATCAAACAGGAGAAAGCATCAGTGATTCTAATAGCGCCTGCATGGCCACGCAGGACTTGGTATACAGATCTGGTGGACATGTCATTCTGTCCACCTTGGTCGTTACCTCTGAAACAGGACCTTCTGATTCAGGGTCCTTTCAAACATCAAAATCTAACTTCTCTGAAGCTGACTGCTTGGAAATTGAACGCTTGATCTTATCAAAGCGTGGTTTTTCTGAGTCAGTTATTGATACCTTAATACAGGCTAGGAAGCCTGTCACCAGAAAGATTTACCATAAAATATGGCGTAAATACCTATATTGGTGCGAATCCAAAGGTTACTCTTGGAGTAAGGTTAGGATTCCTAGGATATTGTCTTTTCTACAAGAAGGTTTAGAAAAGGGGTTATCCGCTAGTTCCTTAAAGGGACAGATCTCAGCTCTGTCCATTCTGTTACACAAGCGTCTGTCAGAAGTTCCAGACGTTCAGGCTTTTTGTCAGGCTTTGGCCAGGATTAAACCTGTGTTTAAAGCTGTGGCTCCACCATGGAGTTTAAACCTTGTTCTTAACGTTTTACAGGGTGTTCCGTTTGAACCCCTTCATTCCATTGATATAAAGTTGTTCTATTTTTAATGGCTATTTCCTCGGCTCGAAGAGTCTCTGAGTTATCAGCCTTACATTGTGATTCTCCTTATTTGATTTTTCACTCGGATAAGGTAGTTCTGCGTACTAAGCCTGGGTTCTTACCTAAGGTAGTCACTAACAGGAATATCAATCAGGAGATTGTTGTTCCATCCTTGTGCCCAAATCCTCCTTCGAGGAAGGAACGTCTTTTGCACAATCTGGATGTAGTTCGTGCCCTTAAATTTTATTTACAGGCAACTAAAGATTTTCGACAAACGTCTTCCCTGTTTGTCGTTTACTCTGGTCAGAGGAGAGGTCAAAAAGCTTCTGCTACCTCTCTCTCTTTTTGGCTTCGTAGCATATTTCGTTTAGCTTATGAGACTGCTGGACAGCAGCCTCCTGAAAGAATTACAGCTCATTCCACTAGAGCTGTGGCTTCCACTTGGGCCTTTAAGAATGAGGCCTCTGTTGAACAGATTTGCAAGGCTGCAACTTGGTCTTCGCTTCATACTTTTTCCAAATTTTACAAATTTGACACTTTTGCTTCCTCGGAGGCTATTTTTGGGAGAAAGGTTCTTCAGGCAGTGGTTCCTTCTGTATAAAGAGCCTGCCTATCCCTCCCGTCATCCGTGTACTTTTGCTTTGGTATTGGTATCCCACAAGTAATGATGACCCGTGGACTGATCACACTTAACAGAAGAAAACATAATTTATGCTTACCTGATAAATTCCTTTCTTCTGTAGTGTGATCAGTCCACGGCCCGCCCTGTTTTTTAAGGCAGGTAAATATTTTTTAAATTATACTCCAGTCACCACTACACCCTTGGCTTCTCCTTTCTCGTTGGTCCTTGGTCGAATGACTGGAGGTGACGTAGAGGGGAGGAGCTATATAGCAACTCTGCTGGGTGAATCCTCTTGCACTTCCTGTAGGGGAGCAGTTAATATCCCACAAGTAATGATGACCCGTGGACTGATCACACTACAGAAGAAAGGAATTTATCAGGTAAGCATAAATTATGTTTTCTTTTGTTCTAAGATAATCAATTATAATTGGATTCAATTCTTAACTGTTACTATGGGCTTCAAGATTGAGTTCTAAGACTAAACTTTAAGCTTATATTAGTTTGGTTGTTCTTATTAAGGAACGAATTCCTGAGTTCTTTCCCAAGTAACATGTTTATAATTGGGGTTCGAAATCAGCTCCCTAATATTGCGATGTACGTGCCGTATTCCAGCTTGGCTGGTAAGGGGCAGGTTAAGACTTCTTTGAAATTTGTTTGGTTCTATTCTGTCCAAATTTCTTTGATTTTATTCCAGTAAGGCTAACACTTTCTTTCAGTGTGTTTCTGTCCTATATATTTTGGATACTGTTGAAGCATGGCTCAAGCGCTGCTCAGATCTGGAATCTTTTGGGGTATTTCTTCCAGTTCTTTTTCTAGGAACTGGGTTTTGGAGTTTTATTCAAACTATTCTGCCTTTTTTATAGTCATTGATAGCATTATTTGTTTTCATTAGATACAATAAATGCATATTCTTCATTTTTCTGTTTTCATTCAGATTTTTTCCTGTGGATGCCGAATCTCATATGTTTCACTTGCTCTTCAGGACATAGTTAGAGGATCTTTTTTTCAAAAGCTCTTGATTCCTCACGCAAGGGTCACCTTTTTTTAGGTTTCCAGATGGTTTATGTCACTATCTTTGTCTCTATCAGACAAGGGACAATTTGATTTGGGTTCCGTCTGTCGGTACCTTTAGTCTCTATTTCCTTCAGTTGCTATATATGCATAGAAGTTTTAACAGCATTGGATTCAATTCCCTTTGCTCATTTTCAATGGAAAGATCCTTTCCAGCTTTTTATGAGTGTTGTTTCTTCAAGAACATGGTTGGAGGATCAATTAACCAAAAAGTTTGTTGATTCCTCAGACAAGAGTAACCTTTTTTAGATTTCCGGATAGATTCAGTGTCCATGTCTCTGTTTCTGTTGGATTAGAGACGTCTGAAATTGGTTTCAGCTTATCGAAACCTTCAGTCTCAATCATTCCCTTCGGTAGCCTTATGCATGGAAATTCTAGGTTCTTATGACTGCTGCATTGGACGTGTTCCCCTTTGCTCATTTTCACATGTGACCTCTTCAGCTCTGTATGCTGAACCGGTGGTGCCGGGATTATAAAAAGATATCTCATTTAATATCTTTCAAACCGATTGTTCGACACCCTCTGATGTGGTACAGACCACCATCGTTTAGTTCAGGGGGCTTCTTTTTTTCTTCCAACCTGGACTGTGATCTCAACAGATGCAAGTCTGACAGGTTGGGGAGCTGTATGGGGTTTTCTGACAGCACAAGGGGTTTGGGAAATCTCAGGAGGTGAGATTTCCAATCAATATTTTGGAACTCCGTGCAATTTTCAGAGCTCTTCAGTCATGGCCTCTTCTAAAGAGAGAATCGTTCATTTGTTTTCAGACAGACAATGTCACAACTGTGGCATATATCAATCATCAAGGAGGGACTCACAGTCCTCTGGCTATGAAAGAAGTATCTCGAATACTGGTACGGGCGGAATCCAGCTCCTGTCTAATCTCTGTGGTTCATATCCCAGGTATAGACAATTGGGATGCGGATTATCTCAGTCACCAAGCGTTACATCCGGGCGAGTGGTCTCTTCACCCAGAGGTGTTTCTTCAGATTGTTCAAATGTGGGAACTTCCAGAAATAGATCTGATGGTTTCGCATCTACACAAGAAACTTCCCAGGTATCTGTCCAGATCCAGGGATCCTCAGGCGGAAGCAGTGGATGCATTGTCACTTCCTTGGAAGTATCATCCTGCCTATATCTTTCCGCCTCTAGTTCTTCCAAGAGTAATCTCCAAGATTCTGAAGGAATGCTCGTTTTTTCTGCTGGTGGCTCCAGCATGGCCTCACAGGTTTTGGTATGTGGATCTTGTTCGAATGGCTTCTTGTCATCCGTGGACTCTTCCGTTAAGACCAGACCTTCTGTCATAAGGTCCTTTTTTACCATCAGGATCTCAAATCCTTAACTTTAAAGGTATGGAGATTGAACGCTTGATTCTTAGTCAAAGAGGTTTCTCTGACTCTGTGATTAATACTATGTTACAGGCTCGTAGATCTGTATCTAGGATGATATATTATCGAGTCTGGAAGACTTACATTTCTTGGTGTCTTTCTCATCTTTTTTCCTGGCATTCTTTTAGAATTCCGAGAATTTTACAGTTTCTTCAGGATGGTTTGGATAAAGGTTTGTCTGCAAGTTCCTTGAAAGGACAAATCTCTGCTTTCTGTTCTTTTTCACAGAAGGATTGCTATTCTTCCTGATATTCATTGTTTTATACAAGCTTTGGTTCGTATAAAATCTGTTATTAAGTCAATTTTCTCCTCCTTGGAGTTTGAATTTGGTTCTGGGGGCTCTTCAAACTCCTCCGTTTGAACCTATGCATTCACTGGACATTTAATTACTTTCTTGGAAAGTTTTGTTTCTTTTGGCCATCTCTTCTGCTAGAAGAGTTTCTGAATTATCTGCTCTTTTCTTGTGAGTCTCCTTTTCTGATTTTTCATCAGGATGAGGCGGTGTTGCGAACTTCTTTTTAATTTTTTACCTAAGGTTGTGAATTCTAACAACATTAGTAGAGAAATTGTGGTTCCTTCATTATGTCCTAATCCTAAGAATTCTAAGGAGAGATCTTTGCATTCTTTGGATGTTGTTAGAGCTTTGAAATATTATGTTGAAGCTAAGAATTTCCGAAAGACTTCTAGTCTATTGGTTATCTTTTCCGGTTCTAGGAAAGGTCAGAAGGCCTCTGCCATTTCTTTGGCATCTTGGTTGAAATCTTTAATTCATCATGCTTATGTCGAGTCGGGTAAATCTCCGCCTCAAAGGATTACAGCTCATTCTACTAGGTCAGTTTCTACTTCCTGGGCGTTTAGGAATGAAGCTTTGATTGTTCAGATTTGCAAAGCGGCAACTTGGTCTTCTTTGCATACTTTTACTAAATTCTACCATTTTGATGTGTATTCTTCTTCTGAAGCAGTTTTTGGTAGAAAAAATACTTCAGGCAGCTGTTTTAGTTTGATTCTTCTGCTTATAATTTCAGTTTTCTTCATTATAAGATTTAAACTTTATTTTGGGTGTAGATTATTTTTCAGCGTTATTGGCTGTCTTTATTTTATCCCTCCCTCTCTAGTGACTCTTGCGTGGAAGATCCACATCTTGGGTAGTCATTATCCCATACGTCACTAGCTCCTGGACTCTTGCTAATTACATGAAAGAAAACATAATTTATGTAAGAACTTACCTGATAAATTAATTTCTTTCATATTAGCAAGAGTCCATGAGGCCCACCCTTTTTTGTGGTGGTTATGATTTTTTTGTATAAAGCACAATTATTCCAATTCCTTATTTTTTATGCTTTCGCACTTTTTTCTTATCACCCCACTTCTTGGCTATTCGTTAAACTGATTTGTGGGTGTGGTGAGGGGTGTATTTATGGGCATTTTGAGGTTTGGGAAACTTTGCCCCTCCTGGTAGGAATGTATATCCCATACGTCACTAGCTCATGGACTCTTGCTAATATGAAAGAAATGAATTTATCAGGTAAGTTCTTAAATAAATTGTTTTTTTCCCTTTCTTAATTCTGGTAGGTTGTTGGAGTTTATCTCTCATTTTTCTTTGTCTTTCTGCAACCTGCGTCTGTGCTCAAGTTTGCTGGGGTTCCTTTTTTACCCTAGTTGCTGAGATTTTAGATCTCTTATTGACTATTTCTGTTTGCTTTTCCCTTCTGGGAATATATGGAATCGGTACGGCCTTGGAGCCGGTGAGACTTGTCTCTTCGGGGTCTTTGTGCTTGGTGGAATTTAGTACCTTTTGAGCGGTCTCTATCTGGGCTTTACTGGATTTATCTGTTGGGCAGTTACTTAATCCTTTTTGTTCTGCTCGGTACAGCATTTGTTGATTGGTTTGGGTAATTTCAGGCTGTGGTGCCCTTCGAATGGGCCGCCTTGTCTACCCGCCCTTTTTTGCATTCAGTGTTTTCTATATCTTGGGTATTGTTTTCCCAAAAGTGAAAAAGTTATGGAGATTAGGCACTTAATCTGCAAAAGGGATAAAGGTGTATATGGAAGTCGTTAGCTAAATATGTAGAAAAAACTGGACCTTTGACAGAATAAGTGAAAAATTCTTCTACAATTTATTTTCAAAATAAAAACATGATAATACCAAGATAAAATAAATCACAATCCCTAAGTGTTGCAACACTATATTGATCAATTCATAAAATTTCTAAAATTCAGATATACATTTGTTTCATACACAAATAAAAGGATTTAGCTGCTCTTTTGTATCCTTTGTTCAAAGATTTTAGATAGAATGTATTCTTTTATTTCAACACAATTAATAATATTTGTCTCTATTCGATATTTTATATCTATATTTCATCAACTTTAAAATAACAAATATGTAGCAAAAACTAACAATTAGTTAAAACAATTTAAATGCAAGACTGATTATAAATGATATCCCCACAATGGCTGTTTACTTATATTGGTTGTAATTTTGTGTATCTAAAAAGTTCATCAAAGCATTTGTAAGTAATTGGAGATAAATTACTGAGGGCTGTGTTCTTTATCCTTATATTTATGTTGTGATAAATTACGGTTTCACAGTTACCTCTTCGTATCCTCAGTGAGCTTAATTTGTAGAAAAGGAATGTTCCAAACAGTGTTTAGGGGTGATTTTCTTACCCTCCCTTGTGAGCTGTTACTACTCACGGCTTCCCAGCGGTTCCTATGTGTCCTCAGTTTGACTCTCAGACAAGGGGTTTCGGTAGGTAATTTTCCTTTGTGTTACCTTGTCACTGGTCCTTGTAGAAAGTGCTCTGATTACAGCACCAAACTTTAGACAATCCTTTTGTTTCTGTAACTTGCGCAAGTTAGCTTTTCTGTTTGTAGTTCCTCAATCTCCTGCACTTAAGTACTTCTGTACGCAGGAAAAAAAACAGGCTTTTTCTTTCTTGGTGTTCACACAGATATCAACATGTTTCGCCAGCAACCCTGGCTTTATCAAGATAAAGTGTGATCACACCTTACACCTTTATATAGCACTGACTTGATTTCCATTGGTCCATTCACTGCTTCTGTTTCTATTTTCTACTGGGTCCTATGTTATCTTGGTATTATCATGTTTTTATTTTGAAAATAAATTGTAGAAGATTTTTTCACTTATTCTGTCCAAGGTCCATACTTCCATACACACCTTTATCCCTTTTGCAGATTAAGCGCCTAATCTCCATAACTTTTTCACTTTATACACCTTTCTATTTGGGAAGCAGATAGTAGGAGAATAAGGCAAGGGATATTAACTCTTAAGCGCTAGTTTATTTAACCCCCTTTTTTTGTTACATATTGTTTTCCCAAAAGTAATGAATACAGCTGTGGACTCTCCCCGTTAAAGAAGAAAAACTTTAAATTATGCTTACCTGATAATTTTCTTTTCTTCTGATGGTGAGAGTCCACAGCTTCCCTCCCATGTTCTTTTATGGGGGGCGGCCATGGTTTTTGTTCTTCTGGCACATTAGTTTTCACCTGATATTTCTCCTACTGTTCCTTGTTCCCTTGGCAGAATGACTGGGGGATGAGGGAAGTGGTGGATGTATTTAAGCCTTTGGCTGGGGTGTCTTTGCCTCCTCCTGGTGGCCAGTTTGTGAATTCTCAAAAGTAATGAATGCAGCTGTGGACTCTCCCCGTCAGAAGAAAAGAAAATTATCAGCTCTCCCAGGACAAGAAATCTAAGGGTACGCTTAGATCTGCAGTGCATTTTTGTACCTTTAGGCAATCTAAAGCTCAGAAAGACCCCCCTCTGCCCAAAGTTCTGGCTATTTCAAATTGTCCTGGAAGTCTTAACTGTTTGGTCCGAAAACAGTTCAAGAAGTCTACCCCTACTACCAAGACCGCATGAAGATGTGGCCCCATAACAGGTCAGCCTCTGCTGGGGGGCAGATTTGAGTCTCTTTCAAGAGGCTTGGAAGAGATCTGTTCAGGATCCCTGGGTATTACAAATCCTTTCCCACAGGTGTAAATAAGTTTTGGTTCATGTCTGCCTCGGTTTAAGAGAAAGTCTACACCAGAGTGTTTTTCGTTTGAAAAGATAGATAATCGCTTTATTACCCATTCCCCAGTATTACATAACCAACACGGTTATATTAATATGCGTTTTACCTCTGTGATTACCTTGTATCTAGCCTCTGCAGACTGCCCCCATATTTCAGTTCTTTTGACAGAATTTTAGCCAATCATTGTTGACTCCTAGGTAACTCCACGGGCATGAGCACAATGTTGTCAGTATGGCGTACATGAACTAACATCCTCTAATTGTGAAAAAATTTAAAAATACATGCAGATAAGAGGCAGCCTTCAAGGGCTTAGAAATTAGCATATGAGACTACCTAGGTTTAGCTTTCAACTAAGAATACTACGAGAACAAAACAAAATTGATGATAAAAATAAATTGGAAAGTTGTTTAAAATTACGTGCCCTATCTGAATCATGAAAGTTTATTAAGATTCTTTCTCTTGAGTGCCTCGAGGTCCTTTAAATGCCCATGCTTTCTTGGCTTGGGTGAAAGATCTGGCATTAATGGGAGCTACTACTCCAGTTCTAACTTAAAAATTAAACCAGGAGTTTTATCCAAATCGTTTTATAGTAACAAAGAAAGTGGGTTCTTTTCAGCTTGTTCTGGATCTCAAAATATTAAACAAATTCCTGTAAATGCCTACTTTTGAGATAGGGAGAAGAGGTTCAGTTTATGTCTACAACAGACTTAAAAGATGTTTATTTGCACATCTCTACTCAAAGGGATAATTTCAAGTTCCTGAGATTTGCTTGTCTAGACAAGCATTATCAGTTTGTGGCGCTCCCTTTTGGTCTGGCTACAGCTCCCAGAGTTTTTACAAAGTACTGGATGCTCTATTGTCAGTAGTTCGAGCTCAAAGAATTTCTGTAGTTTCTTATATGAAATTCTGGTTCATGCTCCTTATCTGGTTCTTCAGACACAGTTGAAAAATAAATCTTCAAAAAAAGCTCTAACTCCCGGGGTTCATAATAGATTCCGTGACTGTTTTTGTCTCTGACAATGCCCTTCTGCAGCTGAAACTTCTCCCATTCCTTTGTTCAGTGCATGGCCTAGGAAAGTGCAGAGAATTTGGGCCCTCGGGAGACGAAATTACCAACAAATATTCAGACAATGTCACTCGCAGTTCCTTAGCATTAAGGGAAGTGTCTTGCATCATCAGTTTGACAGAGCACCCTCATTGCATGATTTCTGCCATCCAACTGTCGGGTGCTTACAATTTGGCGGCAGACCTTCTTAGTCGCTAGTCTCTTCACCCAGGGGATTGGTCTCTGAATCAGGAAGTTTTTGACCAAATTGTGAGATGTTTGGTCTGCCAGAGAGACATCTCATGTCTTCTCAATGGAATAACAAACTGTCTCAGAATTGTGCCAGTTCTCGATACCCTTGGGCCTTCAGCTGTGTGTTTTTTGTTTGTTGTTGTTTTATTAGCTATTTCTTCAGCTAGAAAGATCTCTGAGCTTTTCAGCTTTGTCATGCAAAACTCCTTTTCTGATTTTTCATTCGGATAATGCAGTTCTTTGCACTAGCTATCTTTTCTTCCTAATGTGGTATCTACAAATACAATCAAATAGGAACTTGTGGTTCCTTCTTTTTGTCCACCTCCTAAGAAATCTAAGGAGCGTCTTCTCCACAACTATATAATAGAAGGAATCTAGCCTACTTAGAGCTAGGGATTCACTGGTTGACATGACTACTGGCTCTGTACTATGCAGAGGAGAGAAACTTAATTTTATGTAAAGAAATCAGAAGAGCAGAATGTAAACAAACTAATCAGTCTAAAATCACACAGCCCCCTGTGTTTCTGGGCTCCAGTAACTCTGCTTAGCTCATACAGACACCAGAGCTACAAATGTAACTTCTTACACATTGCTCTGTAAAACAATTTCAGCTAGAATTTTATTTCACAGATTTTATTTTAAATGTTGCTTATATTTCATGCTTTATTTATAAAATACAGTTTTGTTTTTGACTACACTGCCTTATTTGGTTGCATGGAAAACTTGAGCTTAGGGGTTGGTAAGCATTTTATGTTATTTTTTTTTGCAACCTTTATATAACATTTCAGCAAAATATTTATTATTTGTTACACGTAATAAGATTTTTTTTTTTACACGTAATAAGAAAAAAAAACCTGTCTAACTAGGAATTAAATTGTTAAATAGGGATGTTGAAATGACAGTGAGGAAATGAATGGTAAACGGTATACAGATTTGAATAAATGTTTTTTTTGTTTTTATTTGAGATGTAGAAATAGGACAGAGAAGTGAACTTTCTACTTATATTAATAATTATACAGAACCACTATTCTGATTTGTGATACGATTAAAGGGACACAATACCCAGTAGTTGAAGCACTTGAAAGTGATGCAGCAAAGATGTATAAAGCAGACTAGAAAACAAATCGCCTGAACATCTCTATGTAAAAAAGGAAGATATTTTCTGCAAAATTTCCTAAGTATTCACACCTCCTTGTAAAGGGTCTTTAAACATCCAATCAGGATACTAGTCCCAGGGTTTGCAAGGTAGCATGCATCTGGCGTGTGCAGGCACAGTCATGTTATTTTAGAGTGCAGATATAAGAACACCTGCACTGGTGTACACTATAATGCTCCCAAAGCTTCCATCCTAAGAGATAAAATGACGACCTCTTTGGTCAAAGAAATGTCTGTATAGTGAAATAAAGTGATGTATTATATTTTAGGCCGTCTATCATTTTAGTAGCCCTCCTTTGGACAGTTTCTAGTGTATTTATATCTTTCTGAAGATATAATGTCCAGAACTGCACACCGTATTCCATATGTGGCCTAACTAATGATCTGTAAAGTGGCATAAGAACCTTGCTATTTCTGCTACTAATACCTCTCCCAATGCAACCAAGTATTCAACTGACCTTACTGGCTGCACTGCTGCATTGTGTACTAAATTTTAAATCTGAAATAATAATTCCCAAGTCCCATTCCTTTTTAGTTATAGTCAGTAATGTACCATTGGCCTCAATTATAGGCCAATGATGAACGCTATCCATCTACCTTATTGTTTTTAATATTTGTCCTTTGTTATGTTGATACCATTTTAGAGTTTATAAATAAACTCCTATAATTGACAAGGGTTTATCCCACAGTCATTTTATTTCCCTATTCAATTTAAGGAAGAGATTTCAGTGAAATCTCATGAGATCACAGCAAAGTGTAGCATGACCTCAGCAGTGCCGATGCTGATTGGCAATTGTTTGTATTTTTTTTTTTACTTTAAGCTGGACAGTAGCTGAGGTATAGCTGTTTCCAGAGAACTTACTTTTCTAAGCTGAATAAATTTTGAGGTAAGAAAATATCTTCCTTTTTTTACATAGATATGTTCAGGTGATATATTTTTGTCAGTTTTTTTACAGTTAAGCTGCATCTCTTTCAAGTGATTTAGCATATGGGTATTATGTCCCTTTAAGTGATATTCTACTTCTTTGTAATAATTGTCTCTCATGGTTTCTTCCTTCTAGGACCGGATTTTGTCATTTGTGATGAAGGACATATCCTTAAAAATGAAGCATCTGCTATTTCCAAAGCAATGAATTCTATAAGAACAAGACGAAGAGTCATTCTGACAGGCACACCACTACAAAATAACTTGGTGGAATGTAAGTTGAATTGTTTTAACTAAAATTAAAAAAATATATAAAAAATAATAATAATAAAAAAAACAAAATAATAAATTTTTTAAAAATATATATACATACACACATATTGAGTATATTTCCCCCAATGTTCATGGTGGTATTAAGTGTTCTATTTCTTTCCTAAGATATCGAGAGTCCACAACGTCATTCCAATTACTTGTGGGGGAATATCACTCCTGGCCAGCACCACAGCAAAGCTGTTAAGTGTCACCCTCCTACCCATAATCCCCAGTCATTCTTTTTGCCTCTGTCAATGGAGGAGGGGAAGTTTGGTGTCTGAAGAAAAAATGTATTTATTTTCGCTACAAGCAAGATTTTGGGTCTAGCTGTAGCCCACGTTAATCTCTTCAGTAGAGTAGCGTTGGCTTTAAAGCAGTTAGAAAGTTGTGAGGTAGTCCTTGCTTGGTTTTCTAACATGTTTGCTGCCCATGGTATAGAAAGCCAGAGTTGGTTACTTTGTTCTTCCTTTTTCTACAGGTCTCTAAGTAGTATGTGTCCTTCCACGCCTTGTGAGCTGTCTACCTGCCGGACAGCTGAATTTGCAGGTAAGTGCTTTTGTTTTCTAGGTATGGAGACTTGCACTTAATATTATTTACTTTATTTATATGAGACATTAAATCCTTAAAGGCATAGGAAAGTCAAAATTAAACTTGCATGTTTCAGATAGAGCATGTCATTTTAAGATACTTTTGAATTCACTTCTATTTTTAAATGTGCTTCATTCTCTTAGTATCCCTTGTTAAATTAATACGCACATATTATATACTAGTGGGAGCTGCTGCTAATTGGTGTCTGCACACATTTATCTCTTGTGATTGGCTAAATAGATATTTTCTGCTTCCTGTCAGTAGTGCAGTGCTGTCCCTTCAGCAATGGATAACGAGAATGAAGAAAATTTGATAATAGAATTATATTGGAAAGTTGTTTAAAATTGTATGTTCTGTCCAAATCATGAAATAAAATGTTGGAGTTTCATGTCCCTTTAAGGAAGGATTTTTTTCTGGCAGTGTGCAGGCACAAAGAGAATGTATGTGACATGAGACTTAGGGTTAATTCTCCTTTAATGGGATTTTATGGATTTGAAGGGGATAACCTAAAATGTTTGGCTCCATTTTATTTGTTGTGCTTATTGTCTGTGTATTAAGCAGGAAGCATTTTAAGAAGCAAATGGTGTTTTCTACTTTCTATTTATTTAAACTCCGGAGGGCTTGTTAGAGAAGACCAGTAATTCTGTTTCAGTCAGTTTCCAGTTCCGGTTTGACTCGGCTTCAGAAAATGCGCGCTTTTTCTTTCTAATGTGCAGTTTCTGATTCAGCCGGTCACATTATCGCTTCTCTACCACTCTTAGATAGTCCGGAGCAGTGTCGGCTATTAGTCGTTTGTTCTGTTAAAATGGCTGCTTTCTTCCTGACAAGTTTTCTTTCTCTGGTGATGCAGGTACTATTTAAGGGGGTACATTTTGAAGCGCTAAGCCTCTCAGAGTAAAATTAAAAATGAGTATAAATTTTTTTTTTTTTTTTTTTTTTTTTTTTTAAATTTGTTCGTCATTCCAATTTCTCTGGGTATCCCTTAAGCTATAGTCATGGAGCAGGAGTCTGTTCCGATGGACAAATGTTTGTGTCTTGAGGCCCAAATTGTGTTACCTATGCAATTTTGTTCCTCATGTTTAGAAAGAACTTTGAAATGCAAAGATAAACTTTTTGTTTCTGAGCTTGTCTCTCAGGATAATGCTGTTCAGGCAATGTCACAGCTTTCTCCCCTCGTTGCCCAAGCCTCAAAGGCGTCACATACAGTGCCCTACAGTTCCTCTCAGCCTCCTGGAGGAGTCTATTTGCCTGCAGATTTTGCTGCACAGGTATCTTCTTCGATATCTGCAGCATTATCTGCTTTTCCTATGCTGGGAAAATGCAATAGGAAAATTAGAGATTCAGATTTTAAGGTTACTGTTCCCCACCTACTGCTACACAGGTTGCCCTTCCTCATAAGTCTGATGAGGAGGATACGTCGGTAGCCTCTGAGGGTGAAATCTCAGATTCGGACAGTATAATTCCTTCAGCTGATTCTGAAGAAGTAAACTTCATATTTAAGCTTGAACACCTTCGTGTATTGCTAAAGGAGGTATTAGCTACTTTGGACGACTCCTATACTCCTGTCGTTGTCAACCCTAAGAAATCTAGTACACTTAATAAATACTATGATGTTCCTTCCTCTATGGAGGTGTTTCCTATTCCAGACCGTATCACGGAGATTTTCACTGGAAATGGGAGAGACCAGGGATACCTTTCTCTCTGTCTCCTGTTTTTAAAAAGATGTTTCCTGTTGCTGACTCAATTAAAGATTCATTGTGCACAGTGCTTAAAAACCTTGTTTGGACCTGGCCTGGCAGAGATAATTTCTGATATTTCAGGTCAAAAAGGGTCTTTTCTACCACAAGACAAGAAGAACAGACCTTAAGGACGTCAAAGTAATTTTCTTTCCTTTCGCAACTTCAAAGGAAAGTCTTCCTCTTCTAAGCAGGAACAGTCCAAGCCTTCCTGGAACCCAATCAGTCTTGGAACAAGTGGAAGCAATCAAAGAAACCCACAGCTGAGTCTGTCGACATGAAGGGTCTGCCCCCGGTCCGGGATCAGATCACGTGTGGGGCAAACTTTCCCTGTTTTGTCAAGCTTGGATTTGAGATGTCCTAGATCCTTGGGCTGTGAACATAGTGTCTCAAGGTTATAAAATAGGATTCAAATCTCTTCCTCCCTAGGGCACATTTCTCCTCTCAAGATTATCTGCAGATCAAGTAAAAAGAGGCAATCCTGAACTGCATTTGGGATCTTTCCTCCCTGGGTGTGGTTGTTCCAGTTCCGGTAAGGGAACAGGGTCTAGGATTCTATTCAAACTTTTTTGTGGTTCCCAAAAAAGAGGGAACTTTTCACCCCATTCTAGACCTAAAGTGTCTCAACAAGTTTCTCAGGGTACCGTCCTTCAAAATGAAAGCCATTTGTTCCATTCTTCCTTTTGTCCATGAGGGTCAGTTTGACAACCGTAAACTTGAAGGATGCGTATCTTCATGTTCCTATCCACAGGCATTATCACAAGTTCCTGAGATTCGCCTTTCTAGACAAACACTTTCAGTTTGTGACTCTTCCGTTTGGCCTTGCCACAGCTGCCAGAATTTTCTCAAAGGTTCTGGGGGCTCTCTTGGCAGTGATCGGGTCTCCGGGAATTGCAGTGGCGCCCTACCTGGACGACATATTGGTTCCGGCGCCATCTTTTCAACAAGCAAACTCTCATACAGAGATCTTGTTGTCTTTTATACTTTCCCACGGATGGAAAGTTAATCTGGAAAAGAGTTCCCTTGTTCTAGCTACAAGGGTGGTTTTCTTAGGGACCATAATAGCTTTCCTATCTATAAAAAAAAAAGTCTGACGGAGGTCAGAAAATCCAAAATTCTCTCCTTTTGCCTCTCTCTACAGTCTACTGTTCGGCCATCAGTGGCTCAATGTGTGGAGGTAATTGCTCTAATAGTCACTTTGATGGACATCATTCCCTTTTCTCGATTCCATTTAAGAGCTTTGCAGTTGTGTATGCTGAGACAATGGAACGGAGACCATTCGGTTCTGTTTCAGAGGATAGATTTAGACCAGTCGTCTCTCCTGTGGTGGCTTTCTCAGGAGCATCTGTCGCAGGGTACATGCTTCCGTAGACCTGAGTGATTGTGACCACGGACGCCAGCCTGCTTGTTTGGGGAGCATTCTCGGACTCATTAACGGCACAAGGTCTATGGACTCAAGAGGAGTCTGCTCTCCCCATAAACATCTTGGTGTAGAGAGATTTACAATGCTCTGATAGCTTGGCCTCAATTGTCCTTAGCCCGGTTTATCAGGTTCCAGTTGGACAATATCACCTCAATGGCTTACATTAACCACCAGGTAGGAACTCGGAGTTCCTTGGCCATGAAGGAGGTGGCATGGATTATTCAGTGGGTGGAAGCTCACAATTGTTGTCTGTCTGCCGTCCACATTCCAGGAGTAGACAACTGGGAAGCAGATTTCCTGAGCAGACAGACATTTCATCCCGGGGAGTGTGCTCTCCATCCGGAGGTGTTCTCCAGGTTAACCCCTTAAATTTGGGATGCTAGAGTTGGATCTGATGGCGTCTCGGCAGAATGCCAAACTTCCAAGGTACGGTTCAAGCTCAAGAGATCCGCAGGCCGCCCTGATAGATGCTCTGGCGGTTCCTTGGGATTTCGGTCTAGCATACCTGTTTCCTCCGTTTGCGTGAGTTATTGCTTGTATAAAGCAGGAGAAAGCGTCAGTAATAGTATTAGCTCCTTGCAGGATCTGGTATGCAGACCTAGTGAAGATGTCATCTCTGCCACCTTGAAGGTTGCCTCTGAGGATGGACCTTCTAACTCCGGGTCCATTCCTCCATACAAATCTTGTTTCTCTGAAGCTGACTGCTTGGAGATTGAATGCTTAGTTCTGTCTAAGCGTGGTTTTTCTGAGTCAGTCATTGAGACCATGATTCAGGTTCGCAAGCCTGTTGCTAGAAAAATTTACCATAAGGTATGGTGTAAATACCTTTATTGGTGTGACTCAAAGGGCTACTCTTGGAGTAGGGTCAGGATTCCTAGAATTCTCTCTTTTCTCCAGGATGGTCTGGAGAAAGGATTGTCAGTCAGTTCTCTGAAAAATCAGATTTCTGCTTTATCTATTTTTTTTTGCACAAACGTCTGGCGGATGTGCCAGGTGTTCAATCTTTTTGTCAGGCCCTAGTCAGAATTAGGCCTGTGTTTAAACCTGTTGCTCCTACATGGAGCCTTAACCTTGTTCTTAAAGGGACACTGAACCCACATTTTTTTCTTTTGTGATTCAGATAGAGCATGCAATTTTAAGCAACTTTCTAATTCACTCCTATTATCAAATTTTCTTCATTCTCTTTGTATGTTTATTTGAAAAGCAAGAATATAAGTTTAGATGCCGGCCCATTTTTGGTGAACAACCTAGGTTGTCCTTGCTGATTGGACAGCACTAATAAACAAGTGCTCTCCATGGTTCTGAACCAAAAATGTGCTGGCTCCTTAGCTTAGATGCATTCTTTTTCAAATAAAGATAGCAAGAGATCGAAGAAAAATTGATAATCAAAGTAAATTAGAAAGTTGCTTAAAATTGCATTCTCTATCTGAATCATGAAAGAAATATTTGGGTTCAGTGTCCCTTTAAAGTTTTGCAGCAGGCTCAGTTTGAGCCAATGCATTCCATAGATATTAAGTTATCTTGGAAGGTTTTGTTTATTTCTATCTCTTCTGTTCGGAGAGTCTCAGAGCTCTTGGCTTTGCAGTGTTATTCACCTTACCTTCTCTCTCATGCGGATAAGGTGGTCCTGCGTATTAAGTTGGGATTTCTCCCTAAAGTAGTTTCGGATAATATTAATCTGGAAATTATTGTTCCTTCTCTCTGTCCCAATCCTTCTCATAAGGAACGTCTTTTGCACAACTTGGATGTTGTGCGTGCTCTAAAATTCTACCTTCAGACGACTAAGGATTTTTGCCAGTCTTCTGCCCTGTTTGTTTCTCAGGAAAGCTTAAGGGTCAGAAAGCTACTGCTACTTCTCTTTCTCTCTGGTTGAGAAGTATTATTCATTTGGCTTATGAGACTACTGGTCAGCAGCCTCCTGAGAGAATTACAGCTCATTCCACGAGGGCCGTCTCCTCTTCTTGGACTTTCAAAAATGAAGCTTCTGTGGAACAGATTTGCAAGGCTGCAACTTGGTCCTCTCTGCATACTTTTTCCAAATGTTATAATTTTGCCTTGGCTGAGGCTTCTTTGGGAGAAAGGTTCTTCAAGCGGTGGCGCCTTCTGTTTAGGTCTGCCTGTCTTGTTCTCCCTCCCTATTTGTTCCGTGTCCTCTAGCTTGGGTATTTTTTCCCACTAGTAATTGGAATGACGACGTGGACTCTCCATATCTTAGGAAAGAAAACAAAATTCATGCTTACCTGATAAATTTCTTTCTTTCCGGATATGGAGAGTCCACGACCCCACCCTTTATTAAGGCAGTTAGTTTTGACTAAACCTCAGGCACCTCTACACATTTGTCGTCTTCCTTTTCCATCCAAAGGGGAGGAGAGTCCACGGCTTCATTCATTACTAGTGGGAATTAAGAACCTGGCCACCAGGAGGAGGCAAAGACACCCCAGCCAAAGGCTTAAATACCTCCCCCACGCCCCTCATCCCCCAGTCATTCTTTGCCTTTTGTCACAGGAGGTGGCAGAGAGGTGCTGGAATATCGGAGGTCACTTATGAGGGGTTCTACCCTTCGCTATGGGACAAGAGTTTAAGTAGCCCTTTAAGCTTCTCGACTTTAGGGCCTGGGTGAAAGTTAGAGTCCGGAGATGCAGGGGGAGCTTCCCTTTGCGACACCATACCGACTTATATTAACAGCTCCTTTAGCAATCGTCGTTGACGAGTTTTGCAGATTGCTTTCTTCTCTTAAGTCCATGTCAAGAGCGCAGCTACTACTTGTCACACTTGTGTTCCTGTTCCACGGCGTAGATTCTGTTAAGATCGTTTCATTTTTACATAATAACACAGAAGCAGGGCCACAGTGTGGCGCCTTTATCTTTAAAGAATCAAGGGGTAATATTCCTATGAGGGTATTATTGAGCAGGGGGAGTATGTACATAAGTTTATATGTGATTGCTGTGTTAGGTGCAAGGACGCAGATCTGGCATTTTTGTGGAACTGACAGGTTCTCTTCCGGGAGTTTTGTGCGGTTTTTGGCGCGCTTTCTCATCGGCAGGGGCGTTCCTACGTAGTCATCCTTGTGACCGGGTGGGGCTTCTTCACTTCCGGTATGATCTGCGACGGAGTCCGGCTCATAGAAGGTGATGAGTGCCCCGGCCATTGGTGGTTATAAAGGTGCTATGGAGGATTCTGATGCGTTAGAGGGTACTCCCTCTTTATCTAAGTCTTATACCTGTGTTTATTGTAAGGTTTTGGTAGACCAGCCTGCGCAACTGTGTTCCACATGCCTTGAGAAGGCTACGACTTCCAAACATAAGAGAATGTCTAGCACTACTGAGCTGTCCACCTCTGAGGGGTCTCCATCCCATGAGGTGCGTTTCCCATTGGCGTTCCCTATACCACATGCAGTGCCCCAGGGTCCGACTGTTACCCCTTCGGGGGAAATTGCTTGGCCACCGGACTTCGCGGACCAGCTTGATTCTGCAGTCACTAAGGTGATCCATGCTTTGCCGCATTCTGCTGAGTGCAAGCGTAGAGCTTTTCATTGCGGCCCAGCCCAGGAGTTGTCTGTCGGACGCCCCAGAGGGGTGGTTTGATGAAGATGCCCAATCCGACGCGTCGGAAGAGGCCCTTTCGGGGTTTGAGTCCGTGTCATCTAAACCTCCGGCAGCAGAGGGACCCGGTTTTCGGTTTAAAATGGAGAACTTGCGTTTTTTGTTAAAGCAAGTGCTGGCTACCTTAGAGGTTCCAGAACCCAAACTACCAGAGGAGCCCTCCATTCCGAAGTTGGATAAGGTTTACGAGGACAGGGTGGTTCCCCAGACCTTCCCGGTTCCTTTCAAGATGGCGGACATTATTAAGAATGAGTGGGAGCAATTTAGGTTCTTCCTTTTCCCCTTCTCAATTTAAAGAGCTTTTCCCTGTCCCAGAGGCGCAGCTAGAGTTGTGGGGGACCATCTCCATGCTCACTAAGCGTACATTGTTTCCTTTAGAGGATAGTTCTTCGTCAAGGAGCCTTTGGATAAGAAGTTGGAAAACATGTTGCGAAAGATGTTTCAACACACAGGGTCTGTTTTTCAACCGGCAGTGGTGGTTGCTGGAGCTGCGTCATATTGGTGCGATGCATTATTTGATATGTTTGAAGGGCAACCCTCTTTCGAATAGGTGCAGGAAAAGATTAATGCCCTAAAGGTGACCAATTCTTTAATTTGTGACGCTAATATGCAGATTATTTGCATGAATGCCAAGGTGTCAGGTTTTTCGGTTCTAGCACGCAGAGCTCTGTGGCTAAAATCCTGGTCGGCGGACATGACCTCTAAGACAAGGCTGTTGTCTTTGCATTTCAAGGGCAAGATCCTGTTCGGGCCAGGTCTGGACGCTATTATATTCACTGTTACAGGAGGCAAGGGTTCCTTCCTTCCCCAGGATAAGAAGGCGAAGTCTAAGAGTGCTAATTTTCGTCCCTTTAGTGGGGATAAGGCACAGCGCGTTTAGCCCTCCCCCCGAAAGCGGACCAATCCAAGGGTGCCTGGAAGCCTGCTCAAGTTTGGAACAAGTCTAAGCAGCGCAAGAAGCCTGCCGAGACGAATTCTGAATGAAGGGGCGGGCCCCGACTGGTCTGCGGACCGAGTGGGGGCAGATTGTCTCTGTTCTTAGACGCCTGGTTGCAGGACGTTCTGGAGCCCTGGGTTCTGGAGATAGTCGCCCAGGGTTACAGGATAGGGTTCAAGTCCTCTCCGCCCAGGGGCAGATTCCTGCTGTCAAGCCTGTCTTCAAGGCTGGAAAAAAGAGGCCTTTCTGGGTTGTGTGCGGGATCTCTCCGCTCTAGGGGTTATTGTACCAGTACCCCAGGCAGAAAGGGGTCTTAGGGTATTACTCCAATTTGTGGTCCCAAAGAAGGAGGGCACGTTCTGCCCGATTCTGGACCTCAAAGGTTTAAACAAGTTCCTGTCCATTCCATCGTTCAAAATGGAAACTATTAGATCCATTTTGCCCCTAGTTCAAGAGGGGCAGCTAATGACCTCTATTGACTTGAAGGATGCCTACCTTCATGTTCCGATTCACAGGGACCATTTCAGTTTCCTCAGATTTGCCTTTCTGGTTCAGCATTTCCAGTTTGTGGCTCTTCCCTTCGGTCTGGCGACGGCCCCGAGAGTCTTCACGAAGGTCCTGGGGGCCCTTCTAACAGTAGCCAGATCCCAAGGCATCGTGGTGGCGCCGTACCTGGACGACATTCTGGTTCAGGCGCCGTCATCCCATCTGGCAGAGACCCACACAAGGGTCCTGCTGCAGTTACTTCAATCTCACAGTTGGAAGATTAATCTAGAGAAGAGTTCTCTGGTTCCCAGTACCAGGGTGGAGTTCTTGGGCACAATCATAGACTCCGTGTCCATGAAGATCTTTGTCACGTACAAGCGACGCACAAAGATGGCGTCTACCTGCCTTGCCCTCCAGTCTACAGTGAGACCATCTGTAGCTCAGTGCATGGAGATGATTGGGCTCATGGTCTCCAGCATGGATATCATTCCATTCGCCAGGTTTCATCTCAGACCTCTTCAATTGTGCATGTTGAGACAGTGGAACGGCTATCATTCCGATCTGTCGCAGCCAATATACATGGAGGCATGGACTCCGGTTTCCCTCTTCTGGTGGATCCACCCGGATCACCTGTCCATGGGGACATCCTTCCTGAGACCACCTGGGAGATTACCATGGATGTGAGTCTGGCGGGATGGGGAGCTGTTTGTGGTGCCAGGGTGGCACAGGGGAAGTGGTCTCGCTTAGAATCCCTTCTTCCATTAAACATTCTGGAACTTCGAGCGATCTACAACGCTCTGGAGGCGTAGCCTCGTCTGAGAGACTTTAGCTTTATCAGGTTCCAGATGGACAATATCACCTCTGTGGCTTACATCAACCACCAGGGAGGCACGAGGAGCTCCCTGGCCATGAGGGAGGTGTCTAGGATTCTGGAGTGGGCGGAGACCCACAACTGTTTGCTTTCTGCAATCCACATCCCGGGTGTGGACAACTGGGAGGCGGATTTTCTCAGCAGGCAGATTTTTCACCCTGGGGAATGGTCTCTTCACCCCGAGGTGTTTGTGGAGATCTGTCTCAGATGGGGGACGCCGGAGATCAATCTCATAGCGTCCAGATTGAACTGCAAGCTTCCCTGATATGGATTGAGGTCGAGGGACC
Organism: Bombina bombina; assembly: GCF_027579735.1. Taxonomy (NCBI): domain Eukaryota; kingdom Metazoa; phylum Chordata; class Amphibia; order Anura; family Bombinatoridae; genus Bombina; species Bombina bombina. Next base: position 709,195,415 of record NC_069499.1, on the reverse strand, counting down.
CCCCAGGCAGGGGTTCGGTCTAGTATACATATTTCCTCCGTTACAGCTTCTTCCTCGTGTAGTGGCGTGTATAAAGCAGAAGAGAACGTCCTCCATTCTGATTGCTCCTTTGTGGCCAAGGAGGACGTGGTTCGCGGATCTGGTGGGGATGTCATCCTCTCCGCCGTGGAGGTTACCCTGTCGCAGGATCTGCTGGGGCAGGGTTCTTTTCAACATCAAAATCTTGATTCTCTGAGGCTGACTGCATGGAAATTGAACGCTTAGTCTTGGCAAAAAGGAAAATGTGATTGACACTCTGGTTCAGGCAAGAAGTCACTCATCGCATCTATAATAAGGTGTAGAGGACCTACTTGTCCTGCTGTGAGACTTATGGCTACCCTTGGCACAAAGTGAGGGTATCCAGGATTTTGTATTTTCTTCAAGAAGGATTGAAAAATAGTCTTGCCGCTAGTTCCCTAGAGGGGCAAATTTCGTCTTTATCTGTTCAGTTACACAGGAGACTCGCTGATCTTCCTGACATACAATTCTTTGTTCATGCTCTATCTCGAATCAGGCCTCTCTTTAAGCAGTCTGCTCCCCCAATGAGCTTAAACTTGGTACTTTTGGTCTTGCAGAAGGTTCCGCTTAAACCTATGCATTCTCTTGACATAAGAAATCTATCATGGAAGGTTCTCTTTTTGTTGGCCATTGCATCGACACGCAGAGTTTCTGAGCTGGCGGCCTTGCAATATGAGCCCCATTATCTGGTGTTTCATGCGGATAAGGCTGTTCTTCGCACTGGTGTGGGGTTTCTCCCCAAAGTGGTGTCTAGCCGCAACATCAATCAGGAGATAGTAGTTTCTTCTTTATGTCCTAATCCTCCTCCTCCTAAGAAGAGGTTACTTCATAATCTGGACGTGGTTCGTGCCTTGAAATTTTATCTTCAAAGGATTTCAGACAATCTAACTCTTTTTGTCGTGTATTCAGGGAAGCGCAGAGGTCAGAGGGCTTCTGCTACTTCTTTGTCTTTTTGGCTGAGGAGCCTGATCCGATTGGCCTATGAGACAGCGGGACATAAGCCTCCTCAGAGGATTACGGCTCAATCCACTAGAGCGGTAGCTTCATCTTGGGCCTTCAAGAATGAGGCTTCTATGGAGCAGATTTGCAAGGCGGCTACCTGGTCCTCCTTGCATACCTTCACTAAGTTTTCCAAATTTTACGTTTTTGCTTCTGCGGAAGCGGTTTTTGGGAGAAAGGTGCTACAGGCTGTGGTGCCCTCAGATTAAGAGTCCGCCTTTTACCCTCCCGGTTTCATTCAGTGTCCTCTAGAGCTTGGGTATATGTTCCCACTAGTAATGAATGAAGCTGTGGACTCTCCTCTCCTTTAGATAGCATAAATTATGCTTACCTGATAATTTTATTTCCATCGAGGGGAGTAGAGTCCTCGGCCCCCGCCCGTATCTCCGGTGGGCGGACCTAAATTTAATATTCTCTTCTGGCACCATTTATACCCTGATATTTCTCCTACTGTTCCTTGTTCCCTCGGCAAAATGACTGGGGGATGAGGGAAGTGGGGGAGGTATTAAGCCTTTGGCTGGGGTGTCTTTGCCTCCTCCTGGTGGCCAGGTTCAGTATTTCCCACAAGTAAGGAATGAAGCCGTGGACTCTCCTCATACAGAAAGAAAGGAAATTATCTGTTAAGCATAATTTATTTTTTGTGAAAATATTCTGCAGGTTATATAAAAATGAAATTCAATTTTAAACTAGGCAGTTACACATTAATGTGTTGATTAACTGGAGATTAAAGTAGTTTTTCAAGTTTTATAACATATTGCAGCAGTTGAAAATTGCATTGCAAACTAGCTGCAGAGGGAAAGAAATTGTGTTTAAAATGTCTCCGCTAATAATAAACAAAATACATTAAAAAAAAAAAAAAAAGGAAAAATGTAGTAATACAAAAGGTGCATTGCTCATGCGAACATCTTAAATTCAGGAGTCACAGCTTTGCACACCTACTTTGAATTTCAAATAAGCAGTAGATTTTGTTTTCTGACAAATTTTATTTTTTTCCCTATTTTCCGGCCCCTTAGTAGGATCTTGTTCCCCAGAAAGTGGGCATATAAAAAGATTGTGCAAATTTGATAATAGACATAAATTGGAAAGTGTCTTAAAACTCCATGCCCTTTCTGAATCATAAGTTTATTTTGACTTGAGTGTCCCTTTAGCTAGAGAGCAGACAAAGTGAAATCAATAGTGAGCAAAAATGCTAAAATGACACGTGTCATTTAAGTACGGAAACTGGGAAAAACCTTGGTCCTTATGACGCTGCTGTCATGGGCCTCTCTCTGTCGCTATCTCGCTAAAAGTAGCGAAATTGTGCTATTTCTTCATGGGCAGAATTGTAATTGGCAAGAGTCCATGAGCTAGTGACGTATGGGATATACAATCCTACCAGGAGGGGCAAAGTTTCCCAAACCTCAAAATGCCTATAAATACACCCCCCACCACACCCACAATTGAGTTTTACAATCTTTGCCTCCTATGGAGGTGTTGAAGTAAGTTTGTGCTAGATTTCTACGTTGATATGCACTTCTCAGCATGCTGAAGCCCGGTTCCTCTGAGTGCAGTGAATGACAGAGTTATGTGAAGGGAGTATTACCTATTGAATGCAATGGTCATCCTATCGGGGATCTATTTCATAGGTTCTCTTTTATTGGTCGTAGAGATTCATCTCCTACCTCCCTTTTCAGATCGATGATATACTCTTATATACCATTACCGCTGCTGATTCTCGTTTCAGTACTGGTTTGGCTATCTACTTTATGTAGATAAGTGTCTTTTGGTAAGTATGTTTTCCTTTATTAAGACACTCTCAGCTATGGTTTGGCACTTTATATGTAAAGCTCTAAATATAATGTTTGTACTTATATTTGCCATGATTCAGGTTTATCAGTATATTTCCTTTTTGCAGACTGTCAGTTTCATTTTAGGAAATGCATATTAAAATAAAAAATAAAAAAAATTCTTACCTGAAATTTTCAAATTTACTTTCTTTCTAAATTGCGGGCTGTTAGGCTTGCGGGTGCGCAAAATGCTATAATTTATTGCGTCATTCTTGGCGCGAGAATTACGTTTGTTGACGTAATTTCGTCATTTCCGGCGTCTTAGTTGGCGCCAAGAATTTTCACGTAGTTGTGTCATCTATGACGCTCGTGTTTTGTTGCAGGCGTTTTTGCCGCCAAAAATATTTTGTCAGTTGTGGGCGACATACTTGGCGCCAGACTTGACAATATTTAAGTCTTCATGTATTTTTGTTTCTGGTTTCCAGAGGCTTATTTTGTTTGCATTTTTTCCCATTCCTGAAACTGTCATATAAGGAAATTGAGAATTTTGCTTTATATGTTATTTTTTCTCTTAAATATTGCAAGATGTCTCAATCTGATCCTGTTTCAGAATCCACTATTGGAATCCTGCTGCCTGATGTTGGTTCTACCAAAGCTAAGTGCATTTGTTGTAAACTTGTGGTAACTGTACCTCCGGCTGTAATTTGTGATAGTTGTCATGACAAACTTTTACATGCAGACAATATTTCCATTAGTAGAAATCAATTGCCTGTTGTTATTCCTTCAACATCTAATGCTCAGGATATTCCTGTTAATGTGACAGAATTTGTTTCTAATTCTATTCAGAAGGCTTTGTCTGTCATACCACCTTCTAATAAACGTAAAAGGTCTTTTAAAACTTCTCATAAAATTGATGAATTTTTAAATGACCGACAACATTCTGATTTATCTATCTCTGATGAGGATCTATCTGGTTCAGAAGATTCTGCCTCAGATATTGACACTGACAAATCTTCATACTTATTTAAAATGGAGTATATTCGTTCCTTATTGAAAGAGGTGTTGATTGCATTAGATATGGAGGAGACTAGTCCTCTTGATATTAAAACTAGTAAACGTTTAAATTCAATTTTTAAACCTCATGTAGTTATTCCAGAGGTTTTTCCATTTCCTGATGCGATTTCAGATGTAATTTCTAGGGAATGGAATAGACTGGGTACCTCTTTTACTCCTCCAAGGTTTAAGAAGCTGTACCCTTTGCCGTCTGATAGATTGTAGTTTTGGGAAAAATCCCCAAAGTTGATGGGGCCATCTCTACTCTTGCTAAACGTACTACTATTCCTACGGCAGATAGTACTTCTTTTAAAGATCCTTTAGATAGAAAACTTGAATCTTTTCTAAGGAAGGCTTATTTATGTTCAGGTCATCTTCTCAGGCCTGCTATTTCTTTGGCTGATGTTGCAGCTGCTTCAACTTTTTGGTTGGAAACCCTAGCGCAACAAGTGTCAGATCATAATGTGTATAGCATTAAGTTAATTCAACATGCTAATAATTTCATTTGTGATGCCATTTTTGATACCATTAGAATTGATGTCAGATATGTCTTTAGCTATATTAGCTAGATGAGCTGTATGGCTTAAGTCTTGGAATGCTGATATGACTTCTAAATCAACGTTGCTATCTCTCTCTTTCCAAGGTAATAAATTATTTGGTTCTCAGTTGGATTCAATTATTTCAACTGTCACTGGGGGGAAGGGAGCTTTTTTGCCTCAGGATAAAAAATCTAAGGGTAAATTTAAGGCTGCTAACCGTTTTCGTTCCTTTTGACAAAATAAGGAACAGAAACCTGATCCTTCCCCTAAGGGAACGGTTTCCAATTGGAAGCCTTCTTCAGTCTGGAATAAATCCAAGCCATTTAAAAGATCTAAATCAGCCCCCAAGTCTGCATGAAGGTGCGGCCCTCATTCCAGCTCAGCTGGTAGGGAGCAGACTAAAACTTTTCAAGGATGTTTGGATCAATTCAATCCAAAATCATTGGATTCAGCACATTGTTTCTCAAGGGTACAGAATAGGTTTCAAAGTAAGACCACCTGTGAGAAGTTTCTTTCTCTCATGCATTCCAGTGAACCCAGAAAAGGCTCAGGCTTTCCTGAAGTGTGTTTCAGACCTGGAGGTATCTGGGGTAATTGTGCCAGTTCCTGTTCAGGAACGGGGTCTGGGGTTTTATTCAAATCTGTTCATTGTCCCAAAGAAGGAGAATTCTTTCAGACCAGTTCTGGATCTAAAAATTTTGAATCGTTATGTGAGAATACCAACATTCAAAATGGTGACTATAAAGACTATTCTGCCTTTTGTTCAGCAAGGGCATTATATGTCCACAATAGACTTACAGGATGCATATCTTCATATTCCGATTCATCCAGATCACCATCAGTTCCTGAGATTCTCTTTTCTAGACAAGCATTACCAATTTGTTGCTCTTCCTTTTGGCCTAGCGACAGCTCCAAGGATCTTTTCAATGGTTCTCGGTGCCCTACTTTCTGTAATCAGAGAGCGGGGTATTGCGGTGTTTCCTTATTTGGACGATATCTTGGTACTTGCTCAGTCTTTACGTTCTGCAGAATCTCACACAAATCAACTAGTGTTGTTTCTTCGAAAACATGGTTGGAGGATCAATTTACCAAAAAGTTCTTTGACTCCTCAGACAAGGGTAACCTTTTAAGGTTTCCAAATAGATTCAGTATCTATGACTTTGTCTCTAACAGACAAATGACGTCTGAAATTTGTTGCAGCTTGTCGGAACCTTCAGTTTCAATCATTCCCTTCAGTAGCTATGTGCATGGAGGTTTTAGGTCTCATGACTGCAGCATCGGACGCGATACCCTTTGCTCGTTTTCACATGAGACCTCTTCAGCTTTGTATGCTGAATCAATGGTGCAGGGATTATACAAGGATAGCACAATTAATATCCTTAAATCCCAATGTTCGACTATCTCTGACTTGGTGGTTAGATAACCATCGTTTAGTTCAAGGGGCCTCTCTTGTTCGTCCAACCTGGACTGTGATCACAACAGATGCGAGTCTTTCAGGTTGGGAAGCTGTCTGGGGATCTCTGACAGCGCAGGGGGTTTGGAAATCTCAAGAGGCGAGATTACCAATCAGTATTTTGGAACTCCGTGCGATTCTCAGAGCTCTTCAGTTTTGGCCTCTTCTGAAGAGAGAACCGTTTATTTGTTTTCAGACAGACAATGTCACAATCGTGGCGTATGTCAATCATCAAGGTGGGACTCACAGTCCTCAAGCTATGAAAGAAGTATCTCGGATACTTGCTTGGGCGGAAGCCAGCTCCTGTCTAATTTCTGCGGTCCATATCCCAGGTATAGACAATTGGGAAGCGGATTATCTCAGTCGCCAGACTTTACATTCGGGAGAGTGGTCTCTTCACCCAGATGTGTTTTTTCAGATTGTTCAGATGTGGGGGCTTCCAGAAATAGATCTGATGGCTTCTCATCAAAACAGGAAACTTCCCAGGTATCTATCCAGGTCCAGGGATCCTCAGGCGGAAGCAGTGGATGCGTTGACACGTTCTTGGAGTTATCAACCTGCTTATATCTTTCCGCCTCTAGTTCTTCTTCCAAGAGCGATTTCCAAAATCATAATGGAGCGTTTGTACTGCTGGTGGCTCCAGCATGGCCACACAGGTTTTGGTATGCGGATCTTATTCAGATGTCCAGTTGCCAACCGTGGCTACTTCCGTTAAGGCCGGACCTTCTGTCTCAAGGTCCGTTTTTCCATCAGGATCTCAAATCATTAAATTTGAAGGTATGGAGATTGAACGCTTAGTGCTTAGTCATAGAGGTTTCTCTGACTCAGTGATTAATACTATGTTGCAGGCTCGTAAATCTGTGTCTAGAAAGATTTATTACAGAGTTTGCAAGACTTACATTTCATGGTGTTCTCATAAATTCTTTTGGCATTCTTTTAGAATTCCTAGAATTCTACAGTTTCTTCAGGATGGTTTAGATAAGGGTTTTTCTGCAAGTTCCTTGAAAGGACAAATCTCTGCTCTTTCTGTTCTGTTTCACAGAAAAATTGCTAATCTTCCTGATATTCATTGTTTTGTACAGGCTTTGGTTCGTATCAAGCCTGTCATTAAATCAATCTCTCCTCCTTGGAGTCTTAACTTGGTTTTGAAAGCTTTACAGGCTCCTCCGTTTGCGCCTATGCATTCTCTGGACATTAAATTACTTTCTTGGAAAGTATTGTTCCTTTTGGCCATCTCTTCTGCTAGAAGAGTTTCTGAATTATCTGCTCTTTCTTGTGAGTCTCCTTTTCTGATTTTTCATCAGGATAAGGCGGTCTTGCGGACTTCATTTAAATTTTTACCTAAGGTTGTGAATTCCAACAACATTAGTAAAGAAATTGTTGTCCCTTCATTGTGTCCTAATCCTAAGAATTTTCTGGAGAGATCTTTACGTTCTTTGGATGTGGTAAGAGCTTTGAAATATTATGTTGAAGCTACTAAAGATTTCAGAAAGACTTCTAGTCTTATCTTTTCTGGTTCTATGAAAGGTCAGAATGCTTTTGCCATTTCTTTGGCATCTTGGTTAAAGCTTTTGATTCATCATACTTTGCTTAGAAAATGTTTTAATATTTGTACTAATCAATAAGGAATGTTGCTCACCTTTAAATAAACTAATCCCTCGGGTTTATGAAATTTGATGTGTAAATTAAGGTGGCGCCAAGCAAGTTGGCCAGTTCCTATTTATATTACCTTAGCGATGTATCTTTTGTGCAATTAATAAGCTGTTTTTTTGGCATTTCTTATTTTCTATGTTAGTCCCTCTAGTCTCTATATGGTTGATTGTATCTATATAAAGCGTGTGATTGTGTGGATATATGCCACTATAAGCTCGTATGATTAAAAAAATGTTTCCTTTTTATTTGACAATGATTAAAATTGTTCTATATAACGCATCAATTTTGTTAAAAATAATAAAATCCTTAGACACCGGTGTCTAATATAACTTAGTAAAATTGAGGTTATTAAAAGTAGTCTATGCAGGTTGCAATTAATACAGTTTACCTTCTCTTCAAGCAATAATTATGCAAAATAAGATTTATACAATATGTAGTATTGACCTTTTCACTATATAATGATAGTTTATCTTTCAATACATTTATATAAATGAACCATCTGCACTGAAAAGATGGTAATTGTTACAAGGTTCGTCTTTAGCTTGAAGTGTCTTTCAGGTTATTTAAAAAACAGGTTTCTTCCCCGTATATATACCTTCTTTATCTTTTCTAACCGTATCCTCTCTGTGGCAGATATTTACGTGAATTTAACGGCTAGAATGTCAAATCTTAGCAATTGCTTAAATTATTTTACATACGGTTTTTTCTTTCAGGCTCTTTTCTCCTCTTTATCCTTTGTTGAACAGTGCACTGTACCGTTGTTTTGGATTTGCTGTATGGTTCCGCCTCTTACCGATCTGTATGCTGGCCTTTAATAATGTGGAATACTACCGGACTTCTTGACAACAGCCTGATTTCTGTCTCCTGACGTGGCTGGCAAGGCAACCGGAGTTGGTGGCTTCCGTTTCTCGGAGGACGGTGTTCCCGAGCCTTTTGTCAGGCTAGGTGACCGGATCTCTCATTTTCGGTAAATCTTTGTAAAGGAGCTCACGGACTTCTTTACAACAGCCTTGATTCAGTCTCCTGACTTTTTTGTGGCTGGCAAGGCAACCGGAGTGCTTCAGAATTCTTTCTTTATTCTTTGTGACTTCTTCTCGCCAGAACCTTTCTTTTTACAAGCTCAGGGTCCTTGGCGTGTGTTAGTCGGTCCTTTCAGGTTTCTACGTGTTTCGGCTGTCAGCCTTTCTCAAGATACCTGAATGGGTCGATTCTGTTTCTTTTGTAGCCTGTTTTTGCCACCTTTGTGTTAACCTCTTCTGTGCCTTTTTATTTGACCATCAGTATTGTTTTTACTCCTTACTTGGTTTAATACAATTTCCACAAACATTTATGTGTTTATGAATTAGTAGAGATGGTTGTTACTTTTTATATTTGACATTTTGACATAGATGCATACCTTTTATTTAGGACAGACATATATTCTAGGTCGTTACTTGATGCAATTATGATGATACAATTATGATGAGGAAATATTGTTTCTATTGTTACTTTTTATATTTGACATTTTGACATCAATGCATACCTTTTATTTAGGACAGATATATATTCTAGGTCGTTACTTCATACAATTATAATGATACAATTATGATGAGGAAATATTGTTTCTATTCCCATATTTGGAGTGTTGTGTGTTATTTTCTATTTTATATTTAACTTCTTGATGCTTTTGTTGCTTTTGTGTTAATATTATTTGTCACCACTTATCTAATAGGGTTTTTATATAGACTTTTGTCTCTCTTAAAACCATTATATATCCTTTTTGACAAATGTATTGTGTGGTTTTAATTCTTGCATCTCTAAAGGAAATGTTATTTCTATTTCCTACTTGGGGGTATTGCTACCCTCTGGGTGTCGTTTTAGATACTTAGGTATCCCTTTATGTTGGTTTTAATGTTGTCTACAATTTTCATTATTCCTAAGAGATGAAAATCTACTTAGTTATCTGTGTGTCTTTAAACTAATTTAATCTATACATTTTCCTATTTACATATTTAAAATTAAATTATTAAATTTAAATCTAGTTCACTGTTCAATCCTTTTGGGTGTTGTGTACCCATTGTGTATATTAATTGTGCTTCTTGATGTTTTAATTTCTTTTCTAGATCACCTCCCCTCCTTTAAAGCTTTTGATTCATCATACTTATTTGGAGTCGGGTAAATCCCCGCCTCAGAGGATTACGGCTCATTCTACTAGGTGCAATGCAGCAACTTGGTCTTCTTTGCATACTTTTACTAAATTCTACCATTTTGATGTTTTTTCTTCTTCAGAAGCAGTTTTTGGTAGAAAAGTACATCGGGCAGCTGTTTCAGTTTGATTCTTCTGCTTATAATTTCAGTTTTTTTCATTATAAGATTAAAACTTTTGATTTGGATTGTGGATGAATTTTTCAGTGGAATTGGCTGTCTTTATTTTTATCCCTCCCTCTCTAGTGACTCTTCCGTGGAGTTCCACATCTTGCGTATTTGCTATCCCATACGTCATTAGCTCATGGACTCTTGCCAATTACATAAAAGAAAATATAATTTATGTAAGAATTTAACTGATAAATTCATTTCTTTCATATTGGCAAGAGTCCATGAGATCCACCCTTTTTATGGTGGTTATGATTTTTTTGTATATAGCACAATTATTCCAATTCCTTGTTGATGCTTTCGCTCCTTTCTTATCACCCCACTTCTTGGCTATTCGTTAAACTGAATTGTGGGTGTGGTGGGGGGTGTATTTTAGGCATTTTGAGGTTTGGGAAACTTTGCCCCTCCTTGTAGGATTGTATATCCCATACGTCACTAGCTCATGGACTCTTGCCAATATGAAAGAAATGAATTTATCAGGTAAATTCTTACATAAATTAAATGTTATATATAGTTGTGATAGGTAAATAAAAAATAAAATGACTATTTCTGTTTAAATTGAGTGATAGCAAAATGCTAAAAATGCTCTGGTCTTTTGGGGAAATTTTAGTCTGAAAGGCCTGGTCCTTAAGGGGTTAAAGAGCTTTGACTTGACTGCTATGGAATTTGATCCTGCAAGTGATGGATTGGGGATTCTAATAATTTTATGAATGAACCACATAATTTATGCTTACATGATGAAGTCATTTTTTTCATGATGGTTAGAATTCACAAAACCCTGCCCATTTTATTTGTGGGTGTCACTTTTTTTCTGTCTTTGTATTTCCTTCTCTGCTTGGCCATATAGGTAACTGAGGCTGAGTTGGTGGAATTATAGGGTAGGGAGGAGCAAAAATCTGGAATGTTAGAGGTACTACATTAACCTGGCCTACATTTTAAAATAATTAAATGTGCTGTGAATTGGACTGATTCTTCCTTTTTTAATGCTGGGGGTATTTTTTACATTTTTCTTTTTCACATTTTTGGTAACATCATAGATCAACTGCTCCTTGCCTTATTTGGAGCAGGTCAAAGTACTCATAGCATTCTTCAGTAGGGATGCACCAAAATTTCGGCCGCAGATACTTTTCGACTGCAAATGGCATTTTCGTTTTTTTCTGGTTTTTGTTTGTTTTTTTTGCCTCTTATTTTTGGTAAAATTGTGTAGCATATTTCATATTTAATGCTAGCCTAGAGCTGTTGTTTGAGTTCATTACTTGACTTACGGTTTATCATATAATAGTTTTCTAGGACTATACGCTATTTGGATAATCAATAAAAAAAAAAAAACCTGTTAAACGAATAATACAGTATATTGATATTTAAAATTTCGGTCGAAAATAGCATTATCTTTTTTTTCGGTTTAGATTTTTTTTTGCCTGTTTTTCTTTCTTGGCAAAATTGTGTGGCATATTATTGTTTTACGATATTTTTTGTCTAATTTTAATGTTTCTTTCAATAAAAGTGTGGTTACCGTATATTTTATTGGCTTGCAGTTTTTGAATTAAGATTCATTCATTAAATAGTCTATGCAAAAAATAAAAATATTTTAAAATATTTTAAAATAGTTGACTAAAAAAACATTGAATTTTTGGGCTATTATACCTTTTTCCTCCATTTGCTCTCCTTCCATGAATCATTGCTCGTATCAAGCAGGAGAGGACGTCTTTGATTCTAATAGCTCCTGTCTGGCTTTCAGGATCTGGTTTGCGGATCCGGTGGAGATGTCATCTCTTCCACCTTGGAGGTTACCTCTGAGGAAGGACCTTCTAATTCACAGTCCATTCCTCCTTCCAAATCTAGATTATCTGAAGCTGACTGACTGGAGATTGATCGCGTAGTCTTGTCTAGACTTGCTTTTTTCGAGGCAGTCATTGATTCTATGCTTCAGGTTCATAATCCTGTTACTCGTAGGATTTTACATAAGATATGGCGTAACTACCTTTTTTGGTGTAAAGCTATAGGTTTTTCTTGGAGTTGGGTGAGGATTCCCTGAATTTTTCTTTTCTTTAGGATGCCCTGGAGAAGGGTTTGTCAGTTAGTACTCTGGATGGTCAGATTTCTTCTCTGTCTATATTTTTGCCCAAACGTCTGGCAGAATACCAGATGTTCTAGATTTTGTTCAGGCCCTGGTCAAAATTAGGTCTGTGCTCAAAGTGAAAGATATTAGCTCCAGAATTCAACCATCAGAACAAAATACTAACAGCAATATGGTCGCTAACTTTATATACTCTATACATATGTCTAATGCTCGTGCAGAAAGTCCCTTGCCAACGCGCATGCGCGAATCGTGTTAGTCTACCGTGGCAATACCGGTATCTGAAATGGGAGTACGCTAATGCGCATGCGCGAAACTGGAGCGCGCTCCAAACACAATCAGCTGAAAAAAAGGTGAGCATGCGCAAACTCAGATGTGGGCGGGTGACATAGTTCGATGGCTGCTTAGCGGACAGAATTTCAATTGGATAGATAAAAAAAACGTGACCTAGGCAGAAAAAAATGACCAAATAACTTTAGGATTTAGGAGATAAAAAATGTTTTAATTATTGCGGCAATAACTCTGTAAATAGAAAAATAGGGAAAAAATAATGAATTAAACTGATATTATTTTCTGTTAAACAATATAACTCTGGATCACAAACATTTCACTTTACCTGTTGCTCCTTCTTAAAACCTTATACTAGTTCTTAAAGTTTTGCAGCAGGCTCTGTTTGAGCCGATGCATGTTGTTGTTATAACATTATCTTGGAAGGTTTTGTTTCTCCTTGCTATTTCTTCCGCTTGCAGAGTTTATGAGCTTTCTTCTCTGCAGTGTGATTCCCCATATCTTATTTTTGATGCAGATAAGGTGGTCCTTTGTACTAAATTGGGGTTTCTCCCTAAGGTGGTGTCGGATCGAAACTTAATTAGGATATTATTGTTTTATTTTTTTTCTAAACCTTCTTTTCTTAAGGAACGTCTCTTGCATAACTTGGATGTTTTTTTTCTAGCTACTAAAGATTTTTGGCAATCTTCTGCCCTGTTTGTTGTTTTCTCTGGAAAGTGCAAGGGTCAGAAGGCCACTTCTACTTCTTTTACTCAGCAGCCTTCTGAGGGAATTACAGCTCTTTCCTCTAGGGCTGTCTCCTCATCTTGGATTTACAAACATGAAGCTTCTGTGGAACAGATTTGCAAGGCGGCAACATGGTTTTCTTTACATTCCTTTCCAAATTCTACAAATTTGTTACTTTTGCTTCGGCTGAGGCCTCTTTTGGGAGAAAGGTTCTTCAAGTGGTGGTGCCTTCTGTTTAGGTACTCCTGCCTTGTTCTCCCTCCCTGTTAATTCTGCATACTCTGGCTTGGGTATTGGTTCCCACTAGTAATTGGAATGACGTTATGGACTCTCAATGTCATAGGAAAGAAAACAAAATTTATACTTACCTGATAAATTTCTTTCCAGACATGGAAAGTCCATGACCCCGCCGTCTTCTTTTTTTAATTATAATTCGGCAGTTTTTTTTTAGTTAACCTCAGGCACCTTTTCTCTTGTTAAGTGTAGTCAGTCCATGGGTCATCCATTACTTATGGGATTATATCTCTCCCCAACAGGAAGTTGCAAGAGGATCACCCAAGCAGAGCTGCTATATAGCTCCTCCCCTCACATGTCATATCCAGTCATTCTCTTGCAAGTCTCAACAAAGGAGGTTGTGAGAGGAGACAGGAGTTTTTTTACTTAATTCTTCAATCAAAAGTTTATTTTAAAATGGCACCGGAGTGTGCTGTTTTTTCTCTCAGGCAGTATTTAGAAGAAGATCTGCCTGCGTTTTCTATGATCTTAGCAGACGTAACTAAGATCCACTGGCTGTTCTCGCGCATTCTGAGGAGGGGTAACTTCAGAAAGGGGAATAGCATGCGGGGTCCTCCGCAAATGAGGTATGTGCAGTATAATATTTTCTAGGAATGGAATTGACTAAGGAAACACTGCCGTTACCCATATGATGTAAGTACAGCCTTTAATGCAGTAGTAGCGGCTGGTATCAGGCTGTTAAATGTATGCGCAGTTGAGTTATTTTCTAGGGACTAGAATTTGACTGAGAAAATATTGTTAATACTGAAATAAATGTATAAGCCTTAACTGCAGTAGAAGCGACTGGTAGCAGGCTTAGTGATAACTTTACATAACACTGGAAAAGTTGTTTTTAAAACGTTTACTGGCATGTTATTCGTTTTGTGAGGTACTTTGGTGATAAATCTTTTTGGGCATGATTTTTTTTCCACATGGCTAACGTTTATTTCTGCATAGAAACCGTTGTAACAGGTCTCCCACTGTTGTAATATGAGTGGGAGGGGCCTTTTTTAGAGCCTTGTTGCGCAGATAAAATTCTAGCACAGTCTTCCTGCCTTTTCCTCCTTGATCCAGGACGTCTCCAGAGAGCTCAGGGGTCTTCAAAATTCAATTTTGAGGGAGGTAATCAGTCACAGCAGACCTGTGACAGTGTGTTTGACTGTGAGAAAAACGTTAAATCTAAAATTGGTTATCCGGTTGTGGGTATTGAGGGGTTAATCATCCGTTTGCTAGTGGGTGCAATCCTCTGCTAAATTCATACATTTATTGTTAAAATTGTTGGCTATAACTGAATTAGTTCATTGTTATTTCAACTGTGACAGTTTTTTTGTGTTTTTAAAAGCGCTGCTGCGTTTTTTCATATTGCTTGTAAATTCACTGACAGTTTTTTTCCAAGCTTGCTAGCCTTCATTGCTAGTCTGTTAAACATGTCTGATACAGATGAATCGACTTGTTCATTATGTTTAAAAGCCAATGTGGAGCCCAATAGAAATTTCAAATTTTAAATTTAAGCTTGAGAACCTCCGTGTATTGCTAGGGGAGGTGTTAGCGGCTCTGAATGATTGCGACACGGTGGCAATCCCAGAGAAATTATGTAGGCTGGATAAATACTATGCGGTACCGGTGTGTACTGACGTTTTTCCTATACCTAAAAGGCTTACAGAGATTATTAGCAAGGAGTGGGATAGACCCGGTGTGCCTTTTTCCCCTCCTCCGATATTTAGAAAAATGTTCCCAATAGACGCCACCACACAAGACTTATGGCAGACGGTCCCTAAGGTGGAGGGAGCAGTTTCTACTTTAGCCAAGCGTACCACTATCCCGGTGGAGGATAGTTGTGCTTTCTCAGATCCAATGGATAAAAAATTAGGTTACCTTAAGAAAATGTTTGTTCAACAAGGTTTTATCTTACAGCCCCTTGCATGCATTGCGCCCGTCACTGCTGCGGCGGCATTCTGGTTTGAGTCTCTGGAAGAGGCTATTCGCACAGCTCCATTGGATGAGATTATGAACAAGCTTAAAGCCCTTAAGCTAGCTAATGCATTTGTTTCGGATGCTGTGGTGCATTTAACCAAACTAACGGCTAAGAACTCCGGATTCGCCATCCAGGCGCGCAGAGCGCTATGGCTTAAATCCTGGTCAGCAGATGTAACTTCTAAATCTAAATTGCTTAATATTCCTTTCAAAGGGCAAACCTTATTCGGGCCCGGCTTGAAAGAAATTATTGCTGACATTACTGGAGGTAAGGGTCACTCCCTTCCTCAGGACAGGGCCAAATCAAAGGCCAAACAGTCTAATTTTCGTGCCTTTCGTAATTTCAAGGCAGGAGCAGCATCAACTTCCTCCGCCCCAAAACAGGAAGGGACTGCTGCTCGTTACAGACAGGGTTGGAAAGGCAACCAGTCTTGGAACAAGGGCAAGCAGGCCAGAAAACCTGCTGCTGCCCCTAAGACAGCATGAAGTAAGGGCCCCCTGTCCGGAAACGGATCTAGTGGGGGGCAGACTTTCTCTCTTTGCCCAAGCTTGGGCAAGAGATGTCCAGGATCCCTGGGCGTTGGAGATCATATCTCAAGGTTATCAGCAAACCAAATAAAGAAAGAGGCGTTTCTTCACTGTGTACAAGACCTCCTAGTAATGGGGGTGATCCACCCAGTTCCGCGGTCGGAACAAGGGCAAGGATTTTATTCAAATCTGTTTGTGGTTCCCAAGAAAGAGGGAACCTTCAGACCAATCTTGGACTTAAAGATCCTAAACAAGTTTCTAAGAGTTCCATCATTCAAAATGGAAACTATTCGAACCATCCTACCCATGATCCAAGAGGGTCAGTACATGACCACAGTGGACTTAAAGGATGCCTACCTTCACATAACGATTCACAAGGATCATTATCGGTATCTAAGATTTGCCTTCCTAGACAGGCATTACCAGTTTGTAGCTCTTCCCTTCGGGTTAGCTACGGCCCCAAGAATCTTTACAAAGGTTCTGGGCTCACTTCTGGCGGTACTAAGACCGCGAGGCATAGCGGTGGCTCCGTACCTAGACGACATTCTGATACAAGCGTCAAGTTTTCAAACTGCCAAGTCTCATACAGAGATAGTTCTGGCATTTCTGAGGTCGCATGGGTGGAAGGTGAACGTGGAAAAGAGTTCTCTATTACCACTCACAAGGGTTCCCTTCTTAGGGACTCTTATAGATTCTGTAGAGATGAAAATTTACCTGACGGAGGCCAGGTTATCAAAACTTCTAAATGCTTGCCGTGCCCTTCATTCCATTCCACACCCGTCAGTAGCCCAGTGCATGGAAGTAATCTGCTTAATGGTAGCAGCAATGGACATAGTACCATTTGCGCGCCTGCATCTCAGACCGCTGCAATTATGCATGCTCAGTCAGTGGAATGGGGATTACTCAGATTTGTCCCCTCTAATAAATCTGGATCAAGAGACCAGGGATTCTCTTCTCTGGTGGCTTTCTCGACTCCACCTGTCCAAAGGGATGACCTTTCGCAGGCCAGATTGGACGATTGTAACAACAGATGCCAGCCTTCTAGGTTGGGGCGCAGTCTGGAACTCCCTGAAGGCTCAGGGATCGTGGACTCAGGAGGAGAAACTCCTCCCAATAAATATTCTGGAATTAAGAGCGATATTCAATGCTCTTCTAGCTTGGCCTCAGTTGGCAACACTGAGGTTCCTCAGATTTCAGTCGGACAATATCACGACTGTGGCTTACATCAACCATCAAGGGGGAACCAGGAGTTCCCTAGCGATGTTGGAAGTATCAAAGATAATTCACTGGGCAGAGTCCAACTCTTGCCACCTGTCGGCGATCTATATCCCAGGCGTGGAGAACTGGGAGGCGGACTTCCTAAGTCGTCAGACTTTTCATCCGGGGGAGTGGGAACTTCATCCGGAGGTCTTTGCTCAACTAATTCATCGTTGGGGCAAACCGGAACTGGATCTCATGGCTTCTCGACAGAATGCCAAACTTCCTTGCTACGGATCCAGGTCCAGGGACCCGGGAGCGGCGCTGATAGATGCTCTAGCAGCCCCTTGGGGTTTCAACATGGCTTATGTGTTTCCACCATTTCCGCTGCTTCCTCGGCTGATTGCCAAGATCAAACAGGAGAGAGCATCGGTGATTCTGATAGCACCTGCGTGGCCACGCAGGACCTGGTATGCAGATCTAGTGGGCATGTTGTCCTGTCCACCATGGTCTCTACCTCTGAGACAGGACCTTCTAATTCAGGGTCCTTTCAACCATCCAGATCTAATTTCTCTGAGGCTGACTGCATGGAGATTGAACGCTTGATTCTATCAAAGCGTGGCTTCTCGGAGTCAGTTATTGATACCTTAATACAGGCTCGGAAACCTGTTACCAGAAAAATTTACCATAAAATATGGCGTAAATACTTATATTGGTGTGAATCCAAGAGTTACTCATGGAGTAAAGTTAGGATTCCTAGGATTTTGTCCTTTCTACAAGAGGGTTTAGAAAAGGGTTTATCTGCTAGTTCATTAAAGGGACAGATTTCTGCTCTGTCTATTCTGTTGCACAAACGTCTGGCAGATGTTCCAGACGTTCAGGCTTTTTGTCAGGCTTTGGCTAGGATTAAGCCTGTGTTTAAGACTGTTGCTCCGCCGTGGAGCTTAAACTTAGTTCTTAAAGTTCTTCAAGGTGTTCCGTTTGAACCCCTCCATTCCATTGATATTAAGCTGTTATCTTGGAAAGTTCTGTTTTTGATGGCTATTTCCTCGGCTCGAAGAGTCTCTGAGTTATCTGCCCTACACTGTGATTCTCCTTATCTGATTTTCCATTCAGACAAGGTAGTTCTGCGTACTAAACCTGGGTTTTTACCTAAGGTGGTTTCTAACAGGAATATCAATCAAGAGATTGTTGTTCCATCATTATGTCCTAACCCTTCTTCAAAGAAGGAACGACTTTTGCATAATCTGGACGTAGTCCTTGCCCTGAAGTTCTATTTACAGGCAACTAAATATTTTCGTCAAACTTCTTCCCCGTTTGTCGTTTACTCGGGACAGAGGAGAGGTCAAAAGGCTTCGGCTACCTCTCTCTCCTTTTGGCTTCGTAGCATAATACGTTTAGCCTATGAGACTGCTGGACAGCAGCCTCCTGAAAGAATTACAGCTCATTCCACTAGAGCTGTGGCTTCCACCTGGGCCTTTAAAAATGAGGCCTCTGTTGAACAGATTTACAAGGCTGCAACTTGGTCTTCACTTCACACTTTTTCAAAATTTTACAAATTTGACACTTTTGCTTCTTCGGAGGCTATTTTTGGGAGAAAGGTGCTTCAGGCAGTGGTTCCTTCCGTTTAAAGTTCCTGCCTTGTCCCTCCCATCATCCGTGTACTTTAGCTTTGGTATTGGTATCCCATAAGTAATGGATGACCCGTGGACTGACTACACTTAACAAGAGAAAACATAATTTATGCTTACCTGATAAATTTATTTCTCTTGTAGTGTAGTCAGTCCACGGCCCGCCCTGTCTTTTAAGGCAGACCTAAATTTTAATTTAACTCCAGTCACCACTGCACCCTATGGTTTCTCCTTTCTCGTCTTGTTTCGGTAGAATGACTGGATATGACATGTGAGGGGAGGAGCTATATAGCAGCTCTGCTTGGGTGATACTCTTGCAACTTCCTGTTGGGGAGAGATATAATCCCATAAGTAATGGATGACCCGTGGACTGACTACACTACAAGAGAAATAAATTTATCAGGTAAGCATAAATTATGTTTTTCACCCTTCTGTTTCTTCTTTTTCCATTTTCCTTTGGCTGAATGACTGGGGATTATGGTTAAGGGACGTTACACTTAACAGCTTTGCTGGGGTGCTCTTTGCCTCCTCCTGCTGGCCAGGAGTTGAATATCCCACTAGTAATTGGAATGACGTTGTGGACTCTCCATGTCCGGAAAGAAAAATTTTTATCAGATAAAGCATAAACTTTTAAACTACTTTCCAATTTACTTCTGTTATCTAATTTGCTTTTCTCTTGTAAGGTGTATCCAGTCCATGGATTCATCCATTACTTGTGGGATATTCTCCTTCCCAACAGGAAGCTGCAAGAGGATCACCCACAGCAGAGCTGTCTATATAGCTCCTCCCCTAACTGCCACCTCCCAGTCATTCTCTTGCAGCTCTCGACAAGGGAAGCAGCTAGAGAGAGGTGGTCCATTAATGTAGTTTATGTTCAAACATCCAAATCTAATTTCTCTGCGCCTGACTGCTTGGAGATTGAACGCTTGATTTTGTCAAAACGTGGTTTTTCCAAGTCGGTCATTGATACCTTAATTCAGGCTCGAAAGCCTGTCACCAGGAAAATCTATCATAAGATATGGTGTAAATATCTTCATTGGTGTGAATCCAAGGGTTACTCATGGAGTAAAGTCAGGATTCCCAGGATATTGTCTTTTCTCCAAGAAGGATTGGAGAAGGGATTGTCAGCTAGTTCCTTAAAGGGACAGATTTCTGCTCTGTCTATTCTTTTGCACAAGCGTCTGGCGGATGTTCCAGACGTTCAGGCGTTTTCTCAGGCTTTAGTCTTTAATCAAGCCTGTGTTTAAACCTGTTGCTCCGCCATGGAGTTTAAATTTATTTCTTAAAGTTCTTCAAGGGGTTCCGTTTGAACCTCTGCATTCCATAGATATCAAGCTTTTATCTTGGAAAGTTCTGTTCTTGGTAGCTATCTCTTCGGCTCGAAGAGTTTCAGAGTTATCTGCCTTGCAGTGTGATTCCACTTATCTGATCTTCCATGCAGATAAGGTAGTTTTGCGTACCAAACCTGGGTTTCTTCCTAAGGTGGTATCCAATAAGAATATCAATCAAGAGATTGTTGTTCCGTCACTGTGTCCTAATCCTCCTTCAAAGAAGGAACGTCTATTACACAATTTTGACGTGGTTCGTGCTTTAAAGTTTTATTTACAAGCTACTAAAGATTTTCGTCAAACATCTACATTGTTTGTTGTCTACTCTGGACAGAGGAAAGGCCAAAAGGCTTCAGCAACTTCTCTTTCTTTTTGGTTAAGAAGTATAACCTGTAAGAATTACAGCTCATTCCACTAGAGCGGTGGCTTCCACATGGGCCTTTAAAAATGAGGCTTCTGTTGAACAGATTTGTAAGGCGGCGACTTGGTCTTCGCTTCATACTTTTTCTAAATTCTACAAATTTGATACTTTTGCTTCTTCGGAGGCTATTTTTGGGAGAAAGGTCTTACAGGCAGTGGTGCCTTCCGTTTAAGCACCTGCCTTGTCCCTCCCTTCATCTGTGTCCTATAGCTTTGGTATTGGTATCCCACAAGTAATGGATGAATCCGTGGACTGGATACACCTTACAAGAGAAAACAAAATTTATGCTTACCTGATAAATGTATTTCTCTTGTGGTGTATCCAGTCCACGGCCCGCCCTGTCATTTTAAGGCAGGTGTTTTTTAATTTTTAAACTACAGTCACCACTGCACCCTATAGTTTCTCCTTTCTCTTGCTTGTCTTCAGTCGAATGACTGGGAGGTGGCAGTTAGGGGAGGAGCTATATAGACAGCTCTGCTGTGGGTGATCCTCTTGCAGCTTCCTGTTGGGAAGGAGAATATCCCACAAGTAATGGATGAATCCGTGGACTGGATACACCACAAGAGAAATAAATTTATCAGGTAAGCATAAATTATGTTTTTTCTCTTGTTATCCTTTGTTGAAAAGTATACCTACCTAGGCCCAGGTGCTGGGAGCTAGCTCCTGATTTGTGGCAACACATATATGCCTCTTGTCATTGACTTACCAGTGTGTTCAGCTAGCTCCCATTCGTGCATTGCTCCTCCTTAATAAAGGATACCAAGCGAATGAAGCAAAACTGATAATAGATGTAAATTGGAAAGTTATTTAAACATGTATGCTCTTGGGTTTCATGTCCCTTTAACACAAAAAGAAACTAAATGTGCTAACATACAGTGTGTAAAGTTTATTTTGGTTATTGATTGATGAAGTTTTGTTAAGTGTTTGAATTAGTCTTGACTATCCCATAAAGGCTGACTCTGGTAACTGAGGAAAATCAAAAGCATTTTATAATTTTGCAGTGTTAGCATTCTTAATTAATGCTGGTGTGCTCTTTTCCCTCTCTCTTCACAACCAGACCACTGCATGGTAAACTTCATCAAAGAAAATTTACTTGGTTCCATTAAAGAATTCAGAAATCGCTTTATGAATCCTATACAGAATGGACAGTGCGCAGACTCTACAATGATAGATGTCAGAGTGATGAAAAAGCGTGCCCACATCCTCTATGAGATGCTTGCTGGATGTGTTCAGGTTTGTGAGATTTTATTTCCTTAATCCCTATAGTTTTAAGCATTTTTCTCTTGTTAAGTGTATTCAGTCCACGGGTCATCCATTACTTATGGGATATATTCCCTTCCCAACAGGAAGTTGCAAGAGGATCACCCAAGCAGAGCTGCTATATAGCTCCTCCCCTCACATGTCATATCCAGTCATTCTCTTGCAACCCTCAACATAGAAGGAAGGTCGTGAGAGGAGTGTGGAGTTTTTTATATTTAATTACTTCTTCAATCAAAAGTTTATTTTTAAATGGCACCGGAGTGTGCTGTTTTTTCTCTCAGGCAGTATTTAGAAGAAGAATCTGCCTGCGTTTTCTATGATCTTAGCAGAAGTAACTAAGATCCACTGGCTGTTCTCGCACATTCTGAGGAGTGGGGTAACTTCAGAAGGGGAATAGCATGCGGGGTTTCCTGCAAATAAGGTATGTGCAGTAAATATTTTTCTAAGGAATGGAATTGACTAAGAAAATACTGCTGATACCGATGTAATGTAAGTACAGCCTTAAATGCAGTAGTAGCGACTGGTATCAGGCTGATGAATGTATGTGCAGTAAAAAGTAATTTTCTAAGGAATGGAATTTGACTAAGAAAATGCTGTTAATACTGAAGTAATGTATGAGCCTTAACTGCAGTAGTAGCGACTGGTAGCAGGCTTATTTATAACAATACATAACCTTTAAAATTGATGTTTTAAAACGTTTACTGGCATGTTAATCATTTTTTTGTGAGGTACATTGGTGATGAAACTTATTGGGGCATGAATTTTTCCACATTGCTGTCGTATATTTCTGCATAGAAACAGTTAACTGAGGTTTCCCACTGTTGTAATATGAGTTGGAGGGGCCTATTTTAGCGCTTTTTTGTGCAGTAAAAATTCAGTCACAGTCTTCCTGCTTCTTACTCCATGATCCAGGACGTCTCTAGAGAGCTCAGGGGATTTCAAAAATCATTTTGAGGGAGGTAATCAGTCACAGCAGACCTGTGACAGTGTGTTTGACTGTGTTAAAAACGTTAATTCTTGTATTGATTATCAGTTTTGGGTATTGAGGGGTTAATCATCCATTTGCTAGTGGGTGCAATGCTCTGCTAACTTAATACATTTACTGTGAAAATTTGGTTGCTATATCTGATTTGGTTCATTGTTATTTCAACTGTGACAGTTTTTTGTGCTTCTTAAAGGCGCAGTAGCGTTTTTTATATTGCTTGTAAATTTATTTGAAAGTATTTTCCAAGCTTGCTAGTCTCATTGCTAGTCTGTTTAAACATGTCTGACACAGATGAATCTGTTTGTTCACTATGTTTGAAGGCCAATGTGGAGCCCCATAGAAAGATGTGTACTAAATGCATTGATTTCACTTTAAATAATAAAGGTCAATCTTTATCTGTAAAAGAATTATCACCAGACAACTAGGGGGAAGTTATGCCGACTAACTCCGCTCACGTGTCAGTACCTTCGCCTCCCGCCCAGGAGGCGCGTGATATTGTGGTGCCAAATGAGAGGCCCATACAAATCACTTTACAAGACATGGCTAATGTTATGACAGAAGTATTATCTAAACTGCCGGAATTAAGAGGCAAGCGCGATTGCTCTGGGATAAGGACAGAGCGCGCTGATGATGTGAGAGCCATGTCCGATACTGCGTCACAATTTGCAGAACATGAGGACGGAGAGCTTCATTCTGTGGGTGACGGATCTGATCCAGGGAGACCGGATTCAGAGATCTCTAATTTTAAATTTAAGCTTGAGAACCTCCGTGTATTGCTAGGGGAGGTTTTAGCGGCTGTGAATGACTGTAATACAGTTGCAATTCCAGAGAAATTATGTAGGCTGGATAGATACTATGCGGTGCCGGTGTGTACTGACGTTTTTCCTATACCTAAAAGGCTTACAGAGATTATTAGCAAGGAGTGGGATAGACCCGGTGTGCCCTTTTCCCCTCCTATATTTAGAAAAATGTTTCCAATAGACGCCACCACACAAGACTTATGGCAGACAGTCCCTAAGGTGGAGGGAGCAGTTTCTACTTTAGCTAAGCGTACCACTATCCCGGTGGAGGATAGTTGTGCTTTTTTGGATCCAATGGATAAAAAATTAGAAGGTTACCTTAAGAAAATGTTTGTTCAACAAGGTTTTATCTTACAGCCCCTTGCATGCATTGCGCCTTTCACTGCTGCTGCGGCATTCTGTTTTGAGTCTCTGGAAGAGGCCATTCGCACAGCTCCATTGGATGAGATTATGGACAAGCTTAAAGCACTTAAGCTAGCTAACTCATTTGTTTCTTATGCCGTTGTACATTTAACCAAACTAATGGCTAAGAACTCCGGATTCGCCATCCAGGCGCGCAGAGCGCTATGGCTTAAATCTTGGTCAGCTGACGTGACTTCTAAATCCAAATTGCTTAATATTCCTTTCAAAGGGCAGACCTTATTCGGGCCCGGATTGAAAGAAATTATTGCTGACATTATTACTGGAGGTAAGGGTCATACTCTTCCTCAGGACAGGGCCAAATCAAAGGCCAAACAGTCTTATTTTCGTGCCTTTCGAAACTTCAAGGCAGGAGCAGCATCAACTTCCTCCGCCCCAAAACAGGAAGGAACTGTTGCTCGTTACAAACAGGGCTGGAAAACTAACCAGTCCTGGAACAAGGGCAAGCAGGCCAAAAAGCCTACTACTGCCCCTAAGACAGCATGAAGAGAGGGCCCCCTATCCGGAAACAGATCTAGTGGGGGGCAGACTTTCTCTCTTCACCCAGGCTTGGGCAAGAGATGTCCAGGATCCCTGGGCGTTGGAGATTATATCTCAGGGATACCTTCTGGACTTCAAAGCTTCTCCTCCACAAGGGAGATTTCATCTTTCAATGTTATCAGCAAACCAAATAAAGAATGAGGCTTTTCTTCACTGTGTACAAGACCTCCTAGTAATGGGGGTGATCCACCCAGTTCTGCGGACGGAACAAGGGCAAAGATTTTACTCAAATCTGTTTGTGGTTTCCAAGAAAGAGGGAACCTTCAGACCAATCTTGGACCTAAAAATTTTAAACAAATTCCTAAGAGTTCCATCATTCAAAATGGAAACTATTCGAACCATCCTACCCATGATCCAAGAGGGTCAGTATATGACCACAGTGGACTTAAAGGACGCCTACCTTCACATACCGATTCACAAAGATCATTATCAGTACCTAAGATTTGCGTTTTTAGACAGGCATTACCAGTTTGTAGCTCTTCCCTTCGGGTTAGCTACGGCCCCGAGAATCTTTACAAAGGTTCTGGGCTCACTTCTGTCGGTGCTGAGACCGCGAGGCATAGCGGTGGCTCCGTACCTAGACGACATTCTGATACAAGCGTCAAGTTTTCAAATTGCCAAGTCTCACACAGAGATAGTTCTGGCATTTCTGAGGTCGCATGGGTGGAAGGTGAACGTGGAAAAGAGTTCTCTATTACCACTCACAAGGGTTCCCTTCCTAGGGACTCTTATAGATTCTATAGAGATGAAAATTTACCTGACGGAGTCCAGGTTATCAAAACTGCTAAATGCTTGCCGTGTCCTTCATTCCATTCCACACCCGTCAGTAGCTCAGTGCATGGAAGTAATCGGCTTAACCCCTTAACGACCGAGGACGTGCAGGGTACGTCCTCAAAAAAAAGGCAGTTAACGCCTGAGGACGTACCCTGCACGTCCTCGGTGTGGAAAGCAGCTGGAAGCGATCCTGCTCGCTTCCAGCGGCTTTCCGGTTATTGCAGTGATGCCTCGATATGGAGGCATCCTGCAATAACTCTAGATGGCCATCCGATGCAGAGAGAGCCACTCTGTGGCCCTCTCTGCACCGGACATCGATGGCCGGTATCGTTGGTGGGTAGGAGCCGACTTGGGAGGCGGGTGGACGGCCATCGATGGGCCGGGTAATGTAGAGGGGGGCGGGATCGGGGGGAGGGCCGATGGGGGCGCTACACTACAGAAACTATAACTTATAAAAAGTTTGAGAAATGCTGTATTTAAATTAATAATATATATAAATCGGAGGTATCTAGGTGGGGGTGGGGGTGGGGGGTTGGTCTTTGGTGGGGCAGGGAGCTACACTACAGAAAATGGGAAAAAATAAAAAATATCAGTAATTTTATTCTAAACTGGGTACTGGCAGACAGCTGCCAGTACCCAAGATGGCGGCCATTAAGGCAGAGGGGGAGAGTTAGAGAGCTGTTTGGTGGGGGATCAGTCAGGTTGGGGGCTAAAGGGGGGTCCTACAGAGCAGCATATGTAAATATGCCTTTTCTTTAAAAAAAAAAAAGCCCAAATATAGCTTTTATTTTAGTACTGGCAGAGTTTCTGCCAGTACTTAAGATGGCGGGGACAATTGTGGGGTGGGGGAGGGAAGAGAGCTGTTTGGGAGGGATCAGGGGGTCTGATGTTTCAGGTGGGAGGCTAAGCTCTACACTAAAGCTAAAATTAACCCTGCAAGCTCCCTTCAAGCTACCTAATTAACCCCTTCACTGCTAGCCATAATACGTGTGATGCGCATTTAGCGGCCTAAGTACCAAAAAGCAACGCCAAAGCCATATGTGTCTGCTATTTCTGAACAAAGGGGATAACAGAGAAAAATTTACAACCATTTATGCCATAATTGCACAAGCTGTTTGTAAATAATTTCAGTGAGAAACAAAAAGTTTGTGAAAAAGGGAACTTTTTTTTTTATTTGATCGCATTTGGCGGTGAAATGGTGGCATGCAATATACCAAAATGGGCCTAGATCAATACTTTGGGTTGTCTGCTACACTACACTAAAGCTAAAATTAACCCTACAAGCTCCTTACAAGCTCCCTAATTAACCCCTGCACTGCTGGGCATAATACACGTGTGGTGCACAGTGGCATTTAGCGGCCTTCTATTTACCAAAAAGCAATGCCAAAGCCATATATGTCTGCTATTTCTGAACAATGGGGATCCCATAGGTTGGGGCGCAGTCTGGAACTCCCTGAAGGCTCAGGGATCGTGGACTCAGGAGGAGAAACTCCTCCCAATAAATATTCTGGAGTTAAGAGCAATATTCAATGCTCTTCTGCTTGGCCTCAGTTAGCAACACTGAGGTTCATCAGATTTCAGTTGGACAATATCACGACTGTGGCTTACATCAACCATCAAGGGGGAACCAGGAGTTCCCTAGCGATGTTAGAAGTCTCCAAGATAATTCGCTGGGCAGAGTCTCACTCTTGCCACCTGTCAGCGATTTACATCTCAGGCGTGGAGAACTGGGAGGCGGACTTTCTAAGTCGCCAGACTTTTCATCCGGGGGAGTGGGAACTTCATCCGGAGGTTTTTGCTCAACTGATTCATCGTTGGGGCAAACCAGAACTGGATCTCATGGCGTCTCGCCAGAACGCCAATCTTCCTTGTTACGGATCCAGGTCCAGGGACCCGGAAGCGGTGCTGATAGATGCTCTAGCAGCCCCTTGGGTTTTCAACATGGCTTATGTGTTTCCACCATTTCCGCTATTACCTCGACTGATTGCCAAGATCAAACAGGAGAGAGCATTGGTGATTCTGATAGCGCCTGCGTGGCCACGCAGGACCTGGTATGCAGACCTAGTGGACATGTCGTCCTGTCCACCATGGTCTCTGCCTCTGATGCAGGACCTTCTAATTCAGGGTCCTTTCAACCATCCAAATCTAATTTCTCTGAGGCTGACTGCATGGAGATTGAACGCTTGATCCTATCAAAGCGCGGCTTCTCGGAGTCGGTTATTGATACCTTAATACAGGCTCGGAAACCTGTTACCAGAAAGATTTACCATAAGATATGGCGTAAATATTTATATTGGTGCGAATCCAAGAGTTACTCATGGAGTAAAGTTAGGATTCCTAGGATATTGTCTTTTCTACAAGAGGGTTTAGAAAAGGGCTTATCTGCTAGTTCGTTAAAGGGACAGATTTCTGCTCTATCTATTCTTTTACACAAACGTCTGGCAGAAGTTCCAGACGTTCAGGCTTTTTGTCAGGCTTTGGCTAGGATTAAGCCTGTGTTTAAGACTGTTGCTCCGCCGTGGAGCTTAAACTTAGTTCTTAACGTTCTTCAAGGTGTTCCATTTGAACCCCTTCATTCCATTGATATCAAGCTGTTATCTTGGAAAGTTCTGTTTTTGATGGCTATTTCCTCGGCTCGAAGAGTCTCTGAGTTATCTGCCTTACATTGTGATTCTCCTTATCTGATTTTTCATTCAGACAAGGTAGTTCTGCGTACTAAACCTGGGTTCTTACCTAAGGTAGTTTCTAACAGGAATATCAATCAAGAGATTCCTGTGGTTACTCCTGAGGTTTTTCCAGTTCCTGATGCTATTTCTGATATGATTTCTAAGGAATGGAATAGGCCTGGTACTTCTTTTATTCCTTCTTCAAGGTTTAACAAAATTGTATCCTTTGCCAGCAGTTACATTGGAGTTTTGGGAAAAGATCCCCAAAGTTGATGGGGCTATCTCTACTCTTGGTAAACGTACTACTATTCCTATGGAGGATAGTACTTCTTTTAAAGATCCTTTAGATAGGAAACTTGAATCTTATCTAAGGAAATTTTTTTTGTATTCGGGTCATCTTCTCAGGCCTGCAATTTCTTTGATGTTGCGGCAGCATCAACTTTTTGGTTGGAAAATTTAGCGCAACAAGAATTGGATTCTGATTTGTCTAGCATTGTTCGCTTGCTTCAACATGCTAATCATTTTATTTGTGATGCCATTTTTGATGATATCAATATTGATGTTAAATCTATGTCTTTAGCTATTTTATCTAGAAGAGCTTTGTGGCTTAAATCTTGGAATGCTGACATGACTTCTAAGTCCAGATTGCTATCCCTTTCTTTCCAAGGTAATAAGTTATTTGGTTCTCAGTTGGATTCGATTATTTCCACTGTCACTGGAGGGAAGGGAGTTTTTTTTGCCTCAGGATAAAAGACCTAAGGGTAAATCTAAGGCTTCTAACCGTTTTCGTTTCGACAAAATAAGGAACAGAAACCTAATCCTTCCCTCAAGGAATCTGTTTCCAATTGGAAACCTCCTTCAAATTGGAATAAATCCAAGCCATTTAAGAAACCAAAGCCAGCCCCCAAGTCCGCATAAAGGTGCGGCCCTCATTCCAGCTCAGCTGGTAGGGGGCAGATTAAGATTTTTCAAGGATGTTTGGGTAAATTCTGTCCAAAATCAATGGATTCCGAGTATTGTCTCTCAGGGGTACCGAATAGGATTCAGAGTAAGACCTCCTGTGAGAAGATATTTCTTTCATGTAATTAGCAAGAGTCCATGAGCTAGTGACGTATGGGATATACATTCCTACCAGGAGGGGCAAAGTTTCCCAAACCTCAAATGCCTATAAATACACCCCTCACCACACCCACAAATCAGTTTTACAAACTTTGCCTCCTATGGAGGTGGTGAAGTAAGTTTGTGCTAGATTCTACGTTGATATGCGCTCCGTAGCAGGTTGGAGCCCGGTTTTCCTCTCAGCGTGCAGTGAATGTCAAAGGGATGTGAGGAGAGTATTGCCTGTTTGAATTCAATGATCTCCTTCTACGGGGTCTATTTCATAGGTTCTCTGTTATCGGTCGTAGAGATTCATCTCTTACCTCCCTTTTCAGATCGACGATATACTCTTATATATACCATTACCTTTACTGATTCTCGTTTCAGTACTGGTTTGGCTTTCTACTACTTGTAGATGAGTGTCCTGGGGTAAGTAAGTCTTATTTTCTGTGACACTCTAAGCTATGGTTGGGCACTTTTATATAAAGTTCTAAATATATGTGTTCAAACATTCATTTGCCTTGACTCAGGATGTTCAACGTTCCTTATTTCAGACAGTCAGTTTCATATTTGGGATAATGCATATGAATTAATCATTTTATCTTACCTTAAAATTTGACTTTTTCCATGTGGGCTATTAGGCTCGCGGGGGCTGAAAATGCTTCATTTTATTGCGTCATTCTTGGCGCTGACTTTTTTGGCGCAAATTTTTTTTTCTGTTTCCGGCGTCATACGTGTCGCCGGAAGTTGCGTCATTTTTTTGACGTTTTTGCAATATGTAATAGAAAAAACAACATATAAAGCAAAATTGATCAAATTCCTTAAATGACAGTTTCAGGAATGGGAAAAAATGCTAGTGAACAAGCTTCTAGCAACCAGAAGCAATAATTAATGAGACTTAAATAATGTGGAGACAATAGTGACGCCCATATTTTTTAGCGCCAAAAAAAGACACCCACATTATTTGGCGCCTAAATGCTTTTGGCGCCAAAAATGACGCCACATCCGGAACGCCAACACTTTTGGCGCAAAATTTTTTTTCTGTTTCCGGCGTCATACGTGTCGCCGGAAGTTGCGTCATTTTTTTGACGTTTTTTTGCGCCAAAAGTGTTGGCGTTCCGGATGTGGCGTCATTTTTGGCGCCAAAAGCATTTAGGCGCCAAATAATGTGGGTGTCTTTTTTTGGCGCTAAAAAATATGGGCGTCACTATTGTCTCCACATTATTTAAGTCTCATTAATTATTGCTTCTGGTTGCTAGAAGCTTGTTCACTAGCATTTTTTCCCATTCCTGAAACTGTCATTTAAGGAATTTGATCAATTTTGCTTTATATGTTGTTTTTTCTATTACATATTGCAAGATGTCTACGAGTGACCCTGAGTCAGAAGCCACTTCTGGAAAAATGCTTAACTGAGTTCTACCAAAGCTAAGTTCATTTATTTTAAATGTTATAAATGTTTATCTTTAGCTATGGTTTGTAATAAGTTATTATGATATACTTTTACATGCAGATTCCATTAGTATTTATGCTTTATTCATTTCCATTCTTAAGTATATGAAATGTTTAGAAGATTTATAAGAAATATTTTTTCTGATTAAGGCTTTGTCTGACTTCGTGCCTTCTAATACAATTTTTAGTTCTTTTTCACTTCTTTTTTAATTATTGAAGTTTCAAATGACCAACAACATACTGATTTATCCTTCTCTGATGATGTTTTTTTCTCTTTCAGAAATTCTCTTCATCAGATATTGACACTAACAAATCTACTTTTTTATAATTTTTTTATTAAAGTACATTTGTTCTTTGTTGAAGAGGTGTTGATTATTTTGGATATTAAGGTAACTAGTTCTTTAAGACTAGCTGACACTATTTCTGCCTTTTTTCTTCTGTGATTTCAGAGGTTTTTCTTTCCAATTCCCCATACTAGGGAATGGAATAGGCTGAGAATTCTCTTTTATTCCTTCTTCAAGGTTTTAAACTATATTCTTTGCCAGCAGTTAAATTCAATTTGGAGGGTTCTCCAATTTATTGGGGCTATCTCTACTCCTACTTATTATGCTATTGTTTCTATAGCAAAATAATATTTATTTTCCTTTATATAGTTGTATCTTATTTATGGAAAATTATTTAGTTTTAGGTACTTTTCTTGGTCCTGTGATATTGCAATTGCTTCATTTTTTCTGTTTACTTTAAGATCAAGTATCAGATTATGATTTATTTTTGTTAAAGGGACAACATTTACTAGACTAGGTGCTGTTGCATTTGTCTTGTTGTTTTGCATTTTGCAAGTCCTCTGTTTTGACTGGTCCTTTAAACTGGACTATCATGCTAATCATTTCATTTGTGTCTTCATTTTATTGAATATATTCGCAAATGAGGGTTAATCTATGTCTTTAGCTATTTTAGCTAGAAGAATTTTGTGATTTTTAAAAAAAAAAAAAAAAAAAGAAAATCCATATTTCTTTTGTTCTAAGATAATCAATTATAATTGGATTCAATTCTTAACTGTTACTATGGGCTTCAAGATTGATTTCTAAGACTAAAACTTTAAGCTTATACTAGTTTGGTTGTTCTTATTAAAGAACGAATCCTGAGTTCTTTCCCAAGTAACATGTTTTTAATTGGGGTTCGAAATTAGCTCCCTAATGTTGCGATGTACGTGCCGTATTCCAGCTTGGCTGGTAAGGGGCAGGTTAAGACTTCTTTGAAATTTATTTGGTTCTATTTTGTCCAAATTTCTTTGATTTTATTCCAGTAAGGCTAACACTTTCTTTCAGTGTGTTTCTGTCCTATATATTTTGGATACTGTTGAAGCATGGCTGGGTACTCATGGGGTTCAAGCGCTGCTCAGACCTGGAATCTTCTGGGGTTTTTCTTCCAGTTCCTTTTCTAGGAACTGGGTTTTGGAGTTTTATTCAAACTATTCTGCCTTTTTGTGGTCATTGATAGCATTATTTGTTTTCATTAGATACAATAAATGCATATTCTTCATTTTTCTGTTTTCATTCAGATTATTTCCTGAGGATGCGGAATCTCATATGTTTCACTTGCTCTTCAGGACATAGAGGATCTTTTTTCAAAAGCTCTTGATTCCTCACGCAAGGGTCACCTTTTTTAGGTTTCCAGATGGTTTATGTCACTATCTTTGTCTCTATCAGACAAGGGACAATTTGTATTGGGTTCCGTCTGTCGGTACCTTTAGTCTCTATTTTTTCCTTCAGTTGCTATATATGCATAGAAGTTTTAACAGCATTGGATTCACTTCCCTTTGCTCATTTTCAATGGAAAGATTCTTTCCAGCTTTTTATGAGTGTTGTTTCTTCAAGAACATGGTTGGAGGATCAATTAACCAAAAAGTTTGTTGATTCCTCAGACAAGAGTAACCTTTTTTTAGATTTCCGGATAGATTCAGTGTCCATGACTCTGTCTCTGTTGGACAGGAGACGTCTGAAATTGGTTTCAGCTTAATTTTCAGTCTCAATCATTCCCTTCGGTAGCCTTATGCATGGAAATTCTAGGTTCTTATGACTGCTGCATTGGACGTGTTCCCCTTTGCTCATTTTCACATGCGACCTCTTCAGCTCTGTATGCTGAATCAGTGGTGCCGGGATTATACAAAGATATCTCATTTAATATCTTTTAAACTGATTGTTCGACACCCTCTGACGTGGTACAGACCACCATCGTTTAGTTCAGGGGGCTTCTTTTTTTCTTTTTTTTTTTTTCTTTTTTCTTTCAACCTGGACTGTGATCTCAACAGATGCAAGTCTGACAGGTTGGGGAGCTGTATGGGGGTTTCTGACAGCACAAGGGGTTTGGGAATCTCAGGAGGTGAGATTTCCAATCAACATTTTGGAACTCCGTGCAATTTTCAGAGCTCTTCAGTCATGGCCTCTTCTAAAGAGTGTGTCGTTCATTTGTTTACAGACGGACAATGTCACAAATGTGGCATATGTCAATCATCAAGAGGGACTCACAGTCCTCTGGCTATAAAGGAAGTATCTCGAATACTTGTATGGGCGAAATCCAGCCCCTGTCTAATTTCTGCGGTTCATATCCCAGGTATAGACAATTGGGAAACGGATTATCTCAGTCGCCAAATGCTACATCCGGGCGAATGGTCTCTTCACCCAGAGGTATTTCTTCAGATTGTTCAAATATGGGGACTTCCAGAAATAGATCTGATGGCTTCTCATCTAAACAAGAAGCTTCCCAGGTATCTGTCCAGATCCAGGGATCCTCAGGCGGAAGCAGTGGATGCATTGTCACTTCCTTGGAAATATCATCCTGCTATATCTTTCCGCCTCTAGTTCTTTTTTCAAGAGTGATTTCCAAAATTCTAAAGGAGCATTCGTTTATTCTGCTGGTGGCTCCAGCATGGCCTCACAGGTTTTGGTATGCGGATCTTGTCCGGATGGCTCCTTGCCAACAGTGGACTCTTCCGTTAAGACCAGACCTTCTATCACAAGGTCCTTTTTTTCCATCAGGATCTCAAATCCTTAATTGAAAGTATGGAGATTGAACGCTTGATTCTCAGTCATAGAGGTTTTCTCTGACTCCGTAATTAATACTATGTTGCAGGCTCGTAAATCTGTATCTAGGATGATATATTATCGAGTCTGGAAGACTTGCATTTTTTGGTGTTTTTCTCATCATTTTTCTTGGCATTCTTTTAGAATTCCTAGAATTTTACAGTTTCTTCAGGATGGTTTGGATAAGTTTTGTCTGCAAGTTCCTTATAAGGACAAATCTTTGCTCTTTCTGTTCTTTTTCACAGAAAGATTGCTAGTTTTCCTGATTTTTATTGTTTTGTACAAGCTTTGGTTCGTATAAAACTTGTTATTAAGTCAATTTCTTCTTCTTGGAGTTTGAATTTGGTTCTGGGGGCTTTTCAAGCTCCTCCGTTTGAACCTATGCATTCTCTGGACATTAATTACTTTCTTGGAAAGTTTTGTTTCTTTTGGCCATCTCTTCTGCTAGAAGAGTTTCTGAATTATCTGCTCTTTCTTGTGAGTCTCCTTTTCTGATTTTTCATCAGGATAAGGCGGTGTTGCGAACTTCTTTTAAATTTTTACCTAAGGTTGTGAATTCTAACAACATTAGTAGAGAGATTGTAGTTCCTTCATTTTGTCCTAATCCTAAGAATTCTAAGGAGAGATCACTGCATTCTTTGGATGTAGTTAGAGCTTTGATATATTATGTTGAAGCTACTAAGATTTTCCGAAAGACTTCTAGTCTTTTTGTTATCTTTTCCAGTTCTAGGAAAGGTCAGAAGGCCTCTGCCATTTCTTTGGCATCTTGGTTGAAATCTTTAATTCATCATGCTTATGTTGAGTCGGGTAGAACTCCGCCTCAAAGGATTACAGCTCATTCTACTAGGTCAGTTTCTACTTCCTGGGCGTTTAGGAATGAAGCTTCGGTTGATCAGATTTGCAAAGCAGCAACTTGATCTTCTTTGCATATTTTTACTAAATTCTACCATTTTGATGTGTTTTCTTCTTCTGAAGCAGTTTTTGGTAGAAAAATACTTCAGGCAGCTGTTTCAGTTTGATTCTTCTGCTTATAATTTCAGTTTTTTTCATTATAAGATTTAAACTTTGTTTTGGGTGTGTATTATTTTCAGCGGAATTGGCTGTCTTTATTTTATCCCTCCCTCTCTAGTGACTTGCGTGGAAGATCCACATCTTGGGTAGTCATTATGCCATACGTCACTAGCTCATGGACTCTTGCTAATTACATGAAAGAAAACATAATTTATGTAAGAACTTACCTGATAAATTCATTTCTTTCATATTAGCAAGAGTCCATGAGGCCCACTCTTTTTATGGTGGTTATGATTTTTTTGTATAAAGCACAATTATTCCAATTCCTTATTTTTTATGCTTTCGCACTTTTTTCTTATCACCCCACTTCTTGGCTATTCGTTAAACTGATTTGTGGGTGTGGTGAGGGGTGTATTTATAGGCATTTGAGGTTTGGGAAACTTTGCCCCTCCTGGTAGGAATGTATATCCCATACGTCACTAGCTCATGGACTCTTGCTAATATGAAAGAAATGAATTTATCAGGTAAGTTCTTACATAAATTATGTTTTTCTCTCACACATCCTAGCAAATCCAGCAAAGGCTCAGGCTTTCCTGGATTGTGTTTTGGACCTGGAGTTTTTAGGGGTAATCATGCCAGTTCTGTTTCAGGAACAGGGTCTGGTTTTTTTTTCAAATCTATTCTTTGTCCCAAAGAGAGAAAAATTATTCACACTAATTCTGGATCTGAAAATTTGGAATTGTTATGTAAGAGTACCAACTTTCCAAATGGTGACTCTAAGGACTATTCTGCCTTTTATTCAGCAAGGACATTATATGTCCACAATAGACTTACAGGATGCATATCTTCATATTCCGATTCATCCAGATCATTATCAGTTTCTGAGATTCTCTTTTCTAGACGAGCATTACCAATTTGTCGCTCTTCCTTTTGGCCTAGCGACAGCTCCAAGAATCTTTCCAAAGGTTCTCGGTGCCCTACTCTCTGTAAGCAGAGAGCGCGCGGGGTATTGCAGTGTTTCCTTATTTGGACGATATCTTCGTACTAGCTCAGTCTTTATATTCTGCAGAATCTCACACAAATCAACTAGTGTTGTTTCTTCAAAAACATGGTTGAAGGATCAATTTACCAAAAAGTTCTTTGACAAGAGACGTTTAAAATTGGTTGCAGCTTGTCGGAACCTTCAGTCTGTCGTTCCCTTCAGTAGCTAGGTGCATGGAAGTTTTAGGTCTCATGACTGCAGCATCGGACGCAATCCCCTTTGCTGGTTTTCACATGAGACCTCTTCAGCTTTGTATGCTGGACCAATGGTGCAGGGATTATACAAGGATATCACAATTAATATCCTTAAATCCCAATGTTCGACTCTCTCTGACTTGGTGGTTAGATCACCATCGTATAGTTCACAGGGGCCTCTTTTGTTCGTCTAACCTGGACTGTGATCACAACAGATGCGAGTCTTTCAGGTTGGGGAGCTGTTTATGGATCTCTGAAAGCACAAGGGGTTTGGAAATCACAAGAGGCGAGATTACCAATCAAAGATTTGCAGGGCTCTTCAGATTTGGCCTCTGTTAATGAGAGAACCGTTCCTTTGTTTTCAGACAGACAATATAACAACTGTGGCATATGTCAATCATCAGGGTGGGACTCACAGTCCCCAAACTATGAAAGAAGTATCTTGAATACTTGCTTGGGTGGAATCCAGCTCCTGTCTAATTTCTGCGGTTCATATCCCAGGTATAGACAATTGGGAGGCAGATTATCTCAGCCGTCAGACTTTACATCTGGGGGAATGGTCCCTCCATCCAGATGTGTTTTCTCAGGTTGTTCAGATGTGTGGTCTTCCAGAAATAGATCTGATGGCTTCTCATCTAAAAAAGAAACTTCCCAGGTACTTGTCCAGGTCCAGGGATCCTCAGGCGGAAGCAGTGGATGCGTTGACACTTCCTTGGCGTTATCAACCTGCTTATATTTTCCCGCCTCTAGTTCTTCTTCCAAGAGTGATCTCCAAAATCATAATGGAGCAATCGTTTGTGTTGTTGGTGGCTCCAGCATGGCCTCACAGGTTTTAGTATGTGGATCTTGTTCGGATGTCCAGTTGCCAACCTTGGCCACTTCCATTAAGGCCAGACCTTCTGTCTCAAGGTCCGTTTTTCCATCAGGTTCTCAAATCATTAAATTTGAAGGTATGGAAATTGAACGCCTAGTGCTTAGTCATAGAGGTTTCTCTGACTCAGTGATTAATACTATGTTACAGGCTCGTAAATCTGTTTCTAGAATGATCTATTATTGAGTTTGCAAGACATATTTCATGGTGTTCTTCTCATAAATTCTTTTGGTATTCTTTCAGAATTCCTAGAATGTTAGTTTCTTCAGGATGATTTGGATAAGGGTTTGTCTGCAAGTTCCTTGAAGGGACAAATCTCTGTTCTTTCTGTTTTATTTCACAGAAAGATTGCTAAGCTTTCTGATATTCACTGTTTTGTACAGGCTTTGGTGCGTATCAAGCCTGTCATTAAATCAATCTCTCCTCCTTGGAGTTTTAATTTGGTTTTGAAGGCCTTACAGGCTCCTCCTTTTGAGCCTATGCATTCTTTGGACATTAAACTACTTTCTTGGAAAGTTTTGTTCCCTTTGGCCATCTCTTCTGCTAGAAGAGTTTCTGAATTGTCTGCTCTTTCTTGTGAATCTCCTTTTCTGATTTTTCATCAGGATAAGGCGGTTTTGCGGACTTCATTTAAATTCTTAACTAAGGTTGTGAATTCTAACAACATTAATAGTGAAATTGTTGTTCCTTCCTTGTGTCCTAATCCTACAAATTCTTTGGAGAGATCCTTACATTCTTTAGATGTGGTAAGAGCTTTGAAATATTATGTTGAAGCTACTAAAGAGTTCAGGAAGACTTCTAGTCTATTTGTTATCTTTTCTGGTTCTAGGAAAGGTCAGAAGGCTTCTGCTGTTTCCTTGACTTCGTGGTTAAAGCTTTTGATTCATCAAGTTTATTTGGAGTCGGGTCAGGCCCCGTCTCAGAGAATTACAGCTCATTCTATTAGATCAGTCTCCGCTTCGTGGGCTTTTAAGAATGAAGCTTCAGTTGATCAGATTTGCAAAGCAGCAACTTGGTCTTCTTTGCATACATTTACTAAATTCTACCGTTTTTATGTATTTGCTTCTTCGAAAGCAGTTTTTGGTAGAAAAGTTCTTCAGGCAGCTGTTTCAGTTTGATTCTTCTGCTTATGTTTTAAGTTTTTCTTTTCAAGATCTTCCTGTCTATAACTCAGTCCAGATTGGAATGCATAGAAATAACTGTTTGCAGAAAAATGCAAGTGAAGTCTGTGTTGTGTGATTATTTTATTAGGTTTATAATTCTGTTTAGCAAATGTTTTTGTTCATTTAACTTAGTTTAATTATATATTTTGTGTTGTGTGATTATTGTATTAGATTTATAATGCTGTCTAGCATTTAAAGTCTTCATTTCAAAGCTTTAAAAATAATGTATTAAGTGTTACTTATGACAATTTTGAGAGGGGCCTGGAACCTATCTCCCTCTCTTCCCATTGACTTACATTATAAACTGGGTTTCAATTTACAACGGTTTCGATTTACAACCATTCCTTCTGGAACCTAACCCCGGCGTAAACTGAGGGCCACCTGTATACTTACAACAAGTCTTTAAGAACATTCACAGACCCACATTTACAGCTGACACTGCTCTCTGCATCAGGTAGTTAAAGGAAGATAGTCATCTTATTATATTTCATCACTGTTTTCTAATAATGTGTATGTTGTAATATGTATTGGCTATTATTTGTATTCTGTATTTTAAATGCATACTGGAGCACATTGATGGACCATATATCTTGCTTGTTAAATGGTTTTATTTTCCTCAATGGATACCTCTCTTATCTTTTTAATTTGTGATCTTTCCCTGTGCTTTTTTGCCTGTATGACCCCTAGCACCCTCCCTTAACTTTTTTGCAGACCAATCTAACACTAATTTATCTTTCCCCCCAGCTGACTTAAAGTATACTTACAACAAGTCTTTAAGAACATTCACAGACCCACATTTACAGCTGACACTGCTCTCTGCATCAGGTAGTTAAAGGAAGATAGTTAGCAAGCTTGGTGTTTACAATACAAGCCAAAAATCATTGTTATCTCTGAATCATGGCTAACTGCAAAAATACCTGACTCTGCCATTGCAATACATGGGTATTCATGCCATAGAATTGACAGAGCAAAGAGAGGAGGCGGCATTGTAATTTATGTTGACAACTCCACAAAGTTCACCCCCATACAAAAATCTAGCTCTCCTGCCACCTTTAATATCCTTTCTGGCAAAATTGAGATCCCGTGCAGTAAATCAATCATTGTTGCAGGAATCTACCGCCCACCAAGCTCCCCTGTGCATTCCATTTCGGACATAACACAGCTCCTTAGTGAATCCATAACTCAAAACCCAAAAAGTGAAATTATGGTTTTTGGAGATTTTAACATCGATTGGCTGAATCCAAAAAATAACAGTTGTCGCTCGCTGTTTAAATCTTTGCAGCTAACGCAATTAATCTCCTCCCCAACTCGCATAAACATCAAAAGCCATAATCATACCCTGCTCGACTGGATTCTCTCCACTTCTCCTGACCGAATCCAGGAGGCAGGTGACCACTGCTTAGTGTACTGCGTGCGCAAAATAAAGGCTACTAAATCCTCTCCCAAGGTTAAAATCACCAGGTCCTTCAAAAAATTTAATCTTCAATCATTTCTGAATGACATCAAGAACCTCCCCTGGCACAGATTAAACCTAATACCAGATCTAGACTCTGCAGTTGAATTTTTTCAGTCTGAACTCCTACAAGTTTGGAATTTACATGCACCGCTGCGTAAGGTGAGAGTAAAAGGAGCACACTTAAATTGGATCACAGCTGACCTCATTCAAATGTACCAATTTCGAGACTCATTGTGGTCAAAGTTCAAGCATACTGGCTCTATGAATGATCACTGTGTATATAGACAATGGCGAAATGTATGTACTAAACAAACAAAATTGGCTAAGGCGCAATATTTCTGTGAAAATCTGAACAATAATATATGTAACCCTAGAAAGTTTTGGAAACTCATAAATAACCTACAAAATCCACCAATCCACTCCCAGCCCTCCACTGTCAATGTGGATAACCAAAACCTGCAACTCCCCTTAGAAGTAGCAAATGCCTTTAACAATTATTTTGTAGGATGCTCCACCACCCTGATTGACAAACTAATAAATGGCACGCATCCTGAAGCTACAAATGTGGATCAGGCCCCACTAAAACAGCAAAGACCCAATATAGAAAAGTTCAATTTTAGACCTGTACCCTTCAATGTCGTTAAGAAATACCTCGATAATCTAAAAATGAAAAACCAGTCAGAACCTGATCAAATCCCAGCAATGCTGTTGAAGCTCAGTGCGCCGGCAATTGCTAAGCCTGTCGCAACCCTAATTAATGAATCCTTGGTGTCTGGATACATACCCAAACTCTGGAAAACTGCAAGAGTAGTGCCTATTCATAAAAGTGGGGAGTTAACATTGGTTTCTAACTATCGTCCTATATCATTGCTCCCTGTATTGTCAAAAATCTTAGAAAAATGCGTCCATACGCAATTTTGTGAGTATTATCAACTTTCTAACTATCTGACCGCTGATCAATCAGGTTTTCAACCGAATCACTCCACTACAACTGCCCTCCTAAAAGTTTGCAAAATCAAGGAAAATAGCTCCAGTTAGGTCTCCTTGTTCCATGCCAGTTTGGATGTCGTTGCAAAGGCTTTTGACACAGTGGACCATGACCTACTACTTCTCAAACTAAAAAACTCTGGAATTGCTGATCGCCCGTTAACCTGGTTTAAATCATATGTATCGGATCCATCACAATATGTCTCTGTCTCTAACAGTGACTCCCTCCCTCTCCCAGTCACGTGTGGTGTTCCCCAAGGTTCCATTCTCGGCCCCCTACTATTCACATTATTTATAAATGATTTGCCTAATGTCTGCAAATCCTCAACTGTACACATGTACGCAGACGACACGGTAATCTATGCAAACAAATCTGATCTGCTGCAGCTTGAAGCAGTGCTCCAAGACCAGTTCACAGAAGTAGAGAAGTGGATCTCGAAAAACAAACTTCCTAAACACTGACAAAACGGTCACAATGATCTTTGGAACGGGACCTAAAATACAAAAATTACAAACTTCCCATCTTCGCATCAAAACAAAATCCAATTGCACGCTGACCGCAGTCTACTCTGTTAAATACTTAGGTATGTTGTTAGACCCCAATCTATCTTTTGGACTCCACATAGAAAAACTTGCCTCTAAACTTTATCCAAAACTAGGTGCCCTGTACAGAAACAAATCTTGCCTCAGCCCTACAGTAAAGGAAAAGATTGTACAGCAAATGCTGATGCCTATCTTGGATTATGGGGACATAGTATATGCACCTGCTCCGCAAACTCACCTTAATAAACTAAATACGTTATTTAACTCGTTCTGCCGCTTTGTGCTACAATGTAACTACAGGACCCACCATTGTGACATGCTAAAAGAACTAAACTGGCTGTCGCTGGAATCCAGACGCACCCTCCATCTTTCCTGCCTTGTCTTTAAGAGCCTTTCTGGGAAGCTCCCACCCTACCTGAGCAGAATGCTCTCCCCTGCTATTCCCACCTCCTATAACCTCCGATCCAATAACAGCACATTATTTAGCTTGCCTCAATACAAAAAGAAAGCAGCTCGATCCTCCTTTTCCTACAGAGCGCCACAGTTATGGAATGACCTCCCTCGCACTTTAAAATCTTCCCCAAGCCTAAAATCCTTTAAGAGATCCCTCTATACCTATCTCAAAACAGAATGCTCCTGTCATGGTTGATTAAATATTTCGTACCTGCTCTGTTAAAAGTTTGCATATATTGTGTATTATTATTATTGTTTTTGTATTTTATTG
The DNA here is from genome assembly GCF_027579735.1 of Bombina bombina. NCBI lineage: Eukaryota > Metazoa > Chordata > Amphibia > Anura > Bombinatoridae > Bombina > Bombina bombina. The sequence goes on along the minus strand of NC_069499.1, from coordinate 709,154,034 downwards.
TACCCTATTGTATCAATGCAATGTTTTGTGATCCCAGGACATACTTGAAAACGAGAGAAATCTCAATGTATCCTTCCTGGTAAAATATTTTATAAATAAATAAATAATACAGCTAACCAGGAGAGTGAACAGTTCTGTGGACTCTGCTGTTCAGGAAAATAGCTAGGTAGTCTCCTCACCTGTCTGTAAAGCCCTGCCTTAGATCGCTACAGTTTTATTTTCGCTTATTTTCTGTTTTCCAAGTTATTTTCCTGCTCTTTTCAATGGTTTTGTTTAGCTTATCTAGTTTGTTCAATATTTTTATCTATCATTATTCTTTGCTTGTTAAGTTATAATTTCCTTACAAGGTCGTTAATATATTTTTCCTGTATCATTTTTTTTTCAGAGAAGAGATTATACTGCTCTTACAAAGTTTTTACCACCTAAGCACGAATATGTCCTGTCAGTTAGGATGTCTTCAATTCAATGTAAACTCTATCAGTACTATTTGGATCACATGACAGGTAAGTTGTAATTTCTTAATATAGTTATCTGGAAACAGCTTGCAAATAATCTGTTTTTGTATTTGTAAAATAAGTGCTATGTGCATCAATTCTGAACAACCAATTTTTAACATTGTAAAATCTATATATATATTTTAATATTTCACAGAGCAATAACAGATCAGGCATAATTTTGCAATAATATCCTGATCTACTGTACAGTAACCTATTCAGAATCACACAGGATAAACATTTTCATTCTGCTCAGCTTAAAGGGACATGAAACCCACGTTTTTTCTTTCATGATTTAGAAAGAGCATGCACTTTTACGCAACTTTCCAATTTACTTCTGTTATCTAATTTATTTCATTCTCTTGATATCCTTTGTAGAAAAGCATATCTAAATAGGCTCAGTAGCTGGTGATTGGTGGCTGCACCATAGATGCCTCGTGTGATTGGCTCACCCATGTTCATTACCGTTTCTTCACAAAAGGATATTTAAAGACTAAAGCAATTTAGATAGAAGTATATTGGAATGTTGTTTAAAATTGTATTCTCTATCTGAATTATGAAAGAAATGTGTTTGGTTTTATGTTCCTTTAATGCAATTTCCTTCTGTTCTATGGATATGGACAAACATACAAGATAAGGAATTTTATTGTATATTCTTTGAGGGAAAAAGATCCCAATTCATATTTTGTATCAATTTTCTCCTTTGTTGAAATGTTAGTACTTTAAACCACTGGTTTTCAAACCTGTCCACAGGTCTCTCCAACAGTCCAGGTTTTCTGGATTACATTGGATGGGAGCAGGTAAATCAACCATGTTTACTAATCAGCTGATTATTTCACCTGTGCTCTAGTTCTGATATCATCTATTGTGGCCCTCCAGTGGTTTTGGAACTAAATTTCCCATGATGCTGGCTAGGCCAAAACCTCTGGAGGTCCACAACTGATTAACCTGCTCTAAACTGATTATTCTGCACTTGCTATTCATTTTATTATCTATGTATGTTCTACATCTTTCTCTGAAAAACATGGCAAATTACTTTGCTTTGTGTTTTTGTGCTGTTGCTATTACTTATTTTGCTCTTATATTATTATCTACATATTAAGAAAGGTATGTAAATAAGCAGATAATTGCATAGTCAAGCAATGACATGCTTTATGGCAAATATGGAGACAGTTGGCTGGAAAATGTAGAGGTTTAAAGAAATATAAGTGCAAAAAGAAAATCTTTTAATGTGTTAGAACATGTTATTATTGCACTGTTGCTTGCATGTGTTTAAACCCTACAAAGGGATTAAACTCATAGGTCCTCATTTTTTATGGCTGGGCGGACAAGGTTTGCTACCTTGAACCAATCCAACTGGCTTCACTGCGAGGGGGCAGCATGTTCTGCCTACATTTAACATCCCACTAGCTGCTACTTGTGCAATGCCGCACTATGCTCACGTGCAAGCAGTGGCTGTCATTAATTCTGATTGGATTGGGATGATTTCATTCCGCCACATTCTAGGTGATGGAGAGGTTAAGTAGCAGCAATCTTAAAACAGCTGCTACTTAACTAGCATTTCATGGACATTTGCCTGACCTCAGACGGGGATTTTTTTTGTCAATCCAGTCAGGAACTTACATTTCTTAAGCGATTGGTGTCAACATTTGAGCTCACAAACAAGAAGCTATGGTGGAGGCAGAATTGCAGCCTTCTTTTAAGAAAAAGGTGTACAAAAGTAGGTAGCCCATCACTATCTCTAGATTTCAAGACATCCTTCATCAAAGATGTTTGGCCATGCAACCTAAAAGTGTTATGCTCCCAAGGAAGGATGATTCACTGTTGCATATATTGGACCTTCATGATTAAGCATGTTGAATACATGAAAGTTCATAATGGAATATCATCTGATGCTAATTAGTGTTGTTCTTGCTTGAATGTTGCTCATGACACTAGACCTCAAAGAAATATATCTGCATATTCAGTTGCTGATACTTATCATCACTGTTTTTCCCCCACGTTTTCCCTTGTGTTTTTTTTTAACTCCTTTTTAGACTGTCTGCTTTACAAAGGTTCTGATTTCGTGGCCTTAAGATCCTCTCCTGAAAGCCTCAGCACTTCCAAGCAAAATCTCTGCCTTTTTGGAAGCAAAAATTCATGAGCATGTTGATGTTGCCAGAGTAGAATAACATGATTCCGCTTTTGCATCATTTTGGTCTCTATGCATCTGTCTGTATCTGTGTAGGAATCATATCAGTTTACTGTTTCCTGGCCACCAGGAGGAGGCAAAGACACCCAGCCAAAGGCTTAAATACATTGCCCACTTCCCTCATCCCCCAGTCATTCTTTGCCTTTCGTCACAGGAGGTTGGCAGAGAAGTGTCAGAAGTTTACGGAGTAGTCTCTTATGGAGGATAGTACACTTTTTGAAGTGGGACTGGAGCTTTAAGTAGTCCTGTCAGCCTCTCAGTGAGAGCATGGATGAAAGTTAGAGTCCGGAGATGCAGGGAGAGTCTTTCTGCGAAACTATCCCGACTAATATTAACAGCTCCATAAGCAATCCTTGTTGACGAGTTTCGCTGCCTGCTTTCTTCACTCAAGTCCATGTCAGAAGCGACGTTACTATCTGTCAAACTTGAAGGACCATGTTACTTTTCCACGGCATAGATTCCGGTAAGATAGTTTCATTTTACTTTCATTGTGGATGTGATGTAAATGATAGAAGACAGGGTCTCAGTGGGACTCCTTTATCTTTATGGAATAAAGGGTTAATATCTCCTGAGGTAAGTTTTTGAGCAGTGGAGGACTTTAATAATGTTTTTTTTTTATGTGATTCTGTCTGCTTATGTGTTAAAATGTTGGGGCTCATGGCTATTACAGAACGTATAATTGTTTTAGAGCTATGCAGTTCTTGTGGACTAGCGTGATTTTCTTTGGCCTTTATGTCGAGCTACACAGTTCTTGTGGACTGGCGTGCTTTTCTTTCTCCTACATGTTGCACATCGTGATCGGGCGTGGTCACGTTTTCATTCTCCATTTCTGTATCGTGACTGAGTGGCGGTGGAGAGGGCCTATTTCTCTGCTTGCCTGGGTCATAGGAGGTGGTGAATGCCCCAGCCATTGGGGGGGTGAGTTGGCAGTTATTTTTGTCCAATTTGTCTGATCAAGTTATGGAGGATTCTGATTTTTCAGAGGAGGATTTTTCTGACTCAGATTCTGTCTCCTGCTTAGATTGTATGGAGGCCAGGTTATCCAGCCCAATCATTTATGTTCCATATGCCATAATAGAGTGCTATTTTCTCCCTCTGGGGAGAGATTGGAGACCGCTGAGCCGTCTGCCTCTGAGAATACTGTGTCCCGTGAGGCGCGTTCCCTGGATTTTTTTTTTCTACGCAAGCAGTTGTCCCAAATTCTGTTACCCCTTTCTTTCCACCAGAGGTTGCTACTTGGTTGCGCATGGCATATTAGTGGCGCTGGCGCATTTACAGCTTCTAGAGGGCCACCAGCCGAGCGCTTATCAGTGTCCTTTTTTTCTGATGGGTCCTTCCTCTGGGGGAGTGGCTCCCTCTGAGGCTTCAGGCGGACAGCCGGCAGGATTAGGGCCTTCAGATGCCCTGCCGGAGATGAGTTTTGCCTTTCGAGTTAGTCTGACAAACCTGCGTGTATTGCTGCGGCAGGTACTTGAGGCTTGGGAGGATTTTAGTCTTCATTTGCCTCCAGATCCTCAGTCTTCTGATTCTGATGGTGAACAGCGCTAGACGAGGGGAGGGATGTGAATCCGTACTCCTGATTGTCTTTTGTTTGTGTATCTAATCCCAGTTCTGAGCTCTTAAGGAATCAGGTCTCCGACAAGCTGGCCCTGTTATTGTTTCTATTCCTTTGGCGTTTCGCCTGTGGGTGCTGCCTACTTTATTTTGATCAGGTTAGGATATGTTTCTTGTATTTCAGGAGCTCAAGACTGTTATAATCTTCCTTTTGGAAATTATTTTCCTCTGAGATTTGGATACTAGCGATTTTATGGTCGCAATGGTTGTTGCTTCCAGCGGAAGTCACACAAAAAAGAAGTTAAGACAATGTTTAAGCCTTATAGCTTATTGGTCTGTCATTAGTCTGTTGGTTTAGTCTAGCCCTGCTAGGGGTTAGTACTTTCAGTTAAGCCCTTGAACGGTTCATTGTACCCTGGTCTGCAGGCTGATCCTGTTTGGGTACTAAGTTTACTTCTTGTTAAGAGGTTGTTTTCTTGTATTTCTTCTTTCCTAGATGTCAGGCTGGTCCTAGTTTGTTTCATCTTCATGGGCCGCCCGACGTTGGTTCGTACTCTATCCTAAGTGTTTTGTCCCTCCATAGCCTGCATGGCTAGCTGGGTTTACGAATATTGCTGTTTCAGTGTATTTGTAGTTCCTGAGGTCCTTTGGACCGGAGCTGGAGTTCTCTCTTCTGAGGGGGATCAGTTGACTGCTTGGAGATCTTCAGTACCTGGTTAGGGGTTGATGGTTCCCCTCTATTGGTACTCCTTTGTGGGTCAAATTATCCTATTGTATGATCTCCTTCGCCAATGCTTTTCTCCTCTTATTGAGGTTTGCTGCCCCTTTTCGCTTCCCCTTGTCTTTTGGGGTAGGACTTCTGGTCCTCTGAGGAGACCCGGTTCTCCAGGACCTTTTTTCCTTGCATATCCTCCTTTTTGATCCTTATAATTGGGGATTTGGGGGATTGTTATGCCGTCTCTCTTGCCATCGCCTACTAGGAGTTTCTTGGGATGATTGTTCATTTTTTAATTCCTTGTGCTATTGCTTTTCCCGGGATGATCCAGTTTGGATCTTTAGAGACTGTCATATTTCTCAATCGGGAATTAATTTCCAAATTTGGAGTTCTGTTCTCTTTTGGCTCCTTTTGTCTTCGGACTTTGTAGGTTTTATCCTAGAAGCCCTTTGGGGCTGAGTGACCAGTCACTGGGGATACATCTTGGGAGATCAGAATTCAAGACCCCATGGGGGTTTGGCAATGATTGCATCAATTCTGGTGCAATTTTCATTTCAGAAGGAGTATCTTGTGGTTGTTCCGCAAGTGTTTGGCCTTTTGATCCGGCTCCTGGTTTTAGGTGTCAGGATTTTTAACCTTGTCTTTGACTTGGCATTTGGTTGTTCTGTTCCCAGATTTTAATAGTCTTGGATATGTCCGGCATCCGGTAGTAGGTTTGGTTTCCTAGGCCTGGGGAACTCTCGTTATCCTACTGGGGCGGTTCCTTTCTCTCTTCTGGAGAGATGGAAGTTTTTCCTGGAAATTTCTTTACTAGAATATTTCTTAGTTTTCCTTCTATTTTGAAGGATCCGGTCTACTGCGCCTACCCAGATGACTCCTCCTGAGGCAGTTTTCCTTTGTCTCTAGGAGTTCAGTGGGTCGAGATTTCTCTTGTTGCAGTGTACCCTCCCTTCGGGTTTCTGAGGGCTAATGAGAATAGGTATCCTGGATCCCTAGTTAGTCTCTGGGTGTCGGTGCATTTTTACAGTTTCTTTTCCTTAAAGGGACAGTCTACACCAGAATTGTTATTGTTTTAAAAGATAGATAATCCCTTTTTTAACCATTCCCCAGTTTTGCATAACCAACACAGTTATATTTATATATTTTTTACCTCTGTGATTATCTTGTATCTGATCCTCTGCAAACTGCACCTTTTTTAGTTCTTTTGACAGACTTGCAGTTTAGCCAATCAGTGATAGCTCCCAGGTAACTTCACGTTTATGAGCACAGTGTTATCTATATGAAATTCATGAACTAACACCCTCTAGTGGTGAAAAACCTGTTAAAATGCATTCTTAAGAGGCGGCCTTCAAGGTCTAAGAAATTAGCATATGAACCACCTAGGTTAAGCTTTCAACTTAGAATACCAAGAGAACAAAGCAAAATTGGGGATAAAAGTAAATTGGAATATTGTTTAAAATTACATGCCCTATCTGAATCATGAAAGTTTATTTTGTACTAGACTATCCCTTTAAAGACTAGTGGTTGAAGATTCATTAGTGATCTCTGGGCTTTATCTATTCTTTGTTAGGACTGTTAGATCAGAGTAGGGGTCAGGTATTCTGACCGCTCTGTTTGGGCATCTACCACGTATCCTGCCTCCTGTAGGACCCTTACTTAGGTTGGGAGGCCTTGTAGTTGGTTCTTCCTTATTGGTCAGTGGTTGTCCTTCCTTGCCTCGTCTTCTAGTAGGGGAGGAGTTTGTCCGTCCTGCTTTCTGAGTTTTTTCTCTTGTCCTTTCAAGGGATGTCCTGGTGCCCGTTTGCTAGCTTATTTAGTTGGCTAATTACTATGTGTTGACATTTAGTCGGACTGCCTACCGATGGAAGCCTGCTTGGTCCAAGTCTTTTCTGATCAGGATCCTCTCTTACATCTTTTCTTTAAATAAATAAATAAATATATATATATATATACTTCCATAAGGCAGGGAGAGTCCACAACTTCATTCCTTACTGTTGGGAAATACAACACCTGGCCACCAGACTGAATTATCTAATATTCTTTTACTTCGACATGCAAATAATTTTATTTGCGATGCAATCTTTGATGTTATGAAAATCGTCAAATTGATGTATTTAGCTATTCTTAACAGAAGAGCTTTATGGCTTAAAAATCTTGGAATGCTGACATCAGGGCCCTGAGGAAGTCCCTGTCAGTCTAGGGGATGAAACGCACGTAAGCAGCTGTTCTTTTGATGAGACGCCTACTTTTTTGGGTTCGCCATTTTACACGCTCTTACCTGGTAACAAAAGTTGGGTTTGTTGGAACCCTTTCTTGCACGGCATGATAAATGTGCTGTATCTGGAGTTGTCTGGATGTGCTCGTCCTATTGGCAGAGGAATTTGATGTTTCCTACCGCGCTTTAAAGTGTATGTCTGGACACTAAAATCTCTTTTCACAAACCACCTGGATGGACTGAGTATTAAAAGTTTCTCCCTTACAAGGGTTATAACGAATGTACAATAAGTCTGGTTGTTACTACAGGGAGTGCAGAATTATTAGGCAAGTTGTATTTTTGAGGATTAATTTTATTATTGAACAACAACCATGTTCTCAATGAACCCAAAAAACTCATTAATATCAAAGCTGAATAGTTTTGGAAGTAGTTTTTAGTTTGTTTTTAGTTATAGCTATTTTAGGGGGATATCTGTGTGTGCAGGTGACTATTACTGTGCATAATTATTAGGCAACTTAACAAAAAACAAATATATACCCATTTCAATTATTTATTTTTACCAGTGAAACCAATATAACATCTCAACATTCACAAATATACATTTCTGACATTCAAAAACAAATCAGTGACCAATATTGCCACCTTTCTTTGCAAGGACACTCAAAAGCCTGCCATCCATGGATTTTGTCAGTGTTTTGATCTGTTCACCATCAACATTGCGTGCAGCAGCAACCACAGCCTCCCAGACACTGTTCAGAGAGGTGTACTGTTTTCCCTCCTTGTAAATCTCACATTTGATGATGGACCACAGGTTCTCAATGGGGTTCAGATCAGGTGAACAAGGAGGCCATGTCATTAGATTTTCTTCTTTTATACCCTTTCTTGCCAGCCACGCTGTGGAGTACTTGGACGCGTGTGATGGAGCATTGTCCTGCATGAAAATCATGTTTTTCTTGAAGGATGCAGACTTCTTCCTGTACCACTGCTTGAAGAAGGTGTCTTCCAGAAACTGGCAGTAGGACTGGGAGTTGAGCTTGACTCCATCTTCAACCCGAAAAGGCCCCACAAGCTCATCTTTGATGATACCAGCCCAAACCAGTACTCCACCTCCACCTTGCTGGCGTCTGAGTCGGACTGGAGCTCTCTGCCCTTTACCAATCCAGCCACGGGCCCATCCATCTGGCCCATCAAGACTCACTCTCATTTCATCAGTCCATAAAACCTTAGAAAAATCAGTCTTGAGATATTTCTTGGCCCAGTCTTGACGTTTCAGCTTGTGTGTCTTGTTCAGTGGTGGTCGTCTTTCAGCCTTTCTTACCTTGGCCATGTCTCTGAGTATTGCACACCTTGTGCTTTTGGGCACTCCAGTGATGTTGCAGCTCTGAAATATGGCCAAACTGGTGGCAAGTGGCATCTTGGCAGCTGCACGCTTGACTTTTCTCAGTTCATGGGCAGTTATTTTGCGCCTTGGTTTTTCCACACGCTTCTTGCGACCCTGTTGACTATTTTGAATGAAACGCTTGATTGTTCGATGATCACGCTTCAGAAGATTTGCAATTTTAAGAGTGCTGCATCCCTCTGCAAGATATCTCACTATTTTTGACTTTTGTCAAGTCCTTCTTTTGACCCATTTTGCCAAAGGAAAGGAAGTTGCCTAATAATTATGCACACCTGATATAGGGTGTTGATGTCATTAGACCACACCCCTTCTCATTACAGAGATGCACATCACCTAATATGCTTAATTGGTAGTAGGCTTTCGAGCCTATACAGCTTGGAGTAAGACAACATGCATAAAGAGGATGATGTGGTCAAAATACTCATTTGCCTAATAATTCTGCACTCCCTGTATTTGTGATTTATGTTTTGACAATTCACTTCGTTACTAACTACGCTATACCGCTTTGCCACACGCATAGATCCTTATTATATATCAAGACAGTGTTATCCCTTTACACTTTGGGACTGTCCTCTGATTGTGGTGTTGTGTCTGGCTTTAGGTATATCGGATTGCTGCAATATTTTCCATCACTTATTTGTGTGTCTGCGTGTATATATAGCTGTTATCATTGGCTATTTTATTTCACATCATGAGCTTCAGCATTTTTAGTTAAATTCATAGATCCTCCATGCTTTTGTTCATGACAGCAGTTCCCTTTAATACTATTTGGGGCTGTCCTCTGACTGAGGAGTTGTAATTTCTCTATAACGAAGCTATACCATACTAGCCTATTCATATTGATACTCTTGCTATAATTCCCATGAGACATCTCAATTAATTGAACTTTATAGTATATCAATTGATGATTTTTTTTGTTTGTTTCACTTTTTCTGTTTTCATTTATGACATTGTTCTTTAATAAATTTATAGTGCTTTGAACATATGTTTGTTTTTCAAGTTCTTGTCTCTTGCTTGTTTCAGGTCCTCCCACTCATTACTCCTTATATATTTTTTATTAAAATTGGCATAATAATTTTTGCTGTTGCTCTTTATGTGTAGAGAGTGCTGAATTCACTATCTTTTTATAAGGTTCACTTACCCTTATTACCTTTCTTCTAAATTGGATATAATATAAGAAACTGAATCCGACCACTAAGCCAGCATTAAGGTGCAAACTAAAACGGTTTCAAGAATCTTGGGCAGACTCTGTCCAAAATCAATGGAGTCAGAATATTATTTCTCAAGGCTATCGAATTGGATTCAGAATAAGACCTCCCATTGGAAAATTCTTTCTCACCCATGTCCCAAAACACCCAATAAATGCCCAAGCATTTCTGAAATGTTTCAGATCTAGAACGCTTGGGGGTAATTGTCCCAGTTCCTCTACAGGAACAGGGGTTGGATTTTTATTCTATTCTTTTCATTGTCCCTAAAGAAGGAAAATTCTTTCAGACCAATTTTGTATCTGAAAGCGTTGTCGATTTTGTAAGAGTCTCAACTTTCAAGATGGTGACTATAAGGATTATTCTGCCTTTTGTTCAACAAGGTCATTTTATGTCCACAATAGACTTACAGGATACCTTCACATCCCAATCCACCCAGATCATTATCAATTATTGACATTCTCCTTTCAAGACAAACATTAACAATTTATCACTCTTCCATTTGGCATAGCAACATCTCTGAGAATATTCTCAAAGGTTCTCGGTGCCCTTCTATCTGTAATCAGAGAGCAGGGTATTGCGGTCTTTCCTTATTTGGAAGATATCTTGGTACTAGCTCAATATTTTCATTTAACAGAATCTCACACAAAACTACTATTGTTGCCTCTAGCCTGAGATATCTTTCTATAGTTAAGTAATTCAGATTAAGCCAAGGATCAGTCTGTCCTACTTACTTATCTAATTACCTTTCTTTCATGTAAGTGGCAAGAGTCCATGAGCTAGTGACGTATGGGCTATACATTCCTACCTAGAGGGGGCAAAGTTTCCCAAACCTCAAAATGCCTATTAATACACCTACCACCTCACTCATACTTCAGTTTTACAAACTTTGCCTTTGTTGGAGGATGGTGAAGCAAGTTGTGCTTGATTTCTTCTAGGAAATGCGCTTCTAAGCATTTTGAAGCCCAGTTCCTCTCAAAGTACAGTGTTTGTCTGAGGGATGTGAAGGGAGTATTTGCCTAATGAAGCCATGTTTTCACCTATGGGAAATCTATTCTTAGGGGCTCTGTAAATTCGGTCGTGGGGATTCATCTGCCACCTCCCTTTACAGATCGACATTATACTCCTCTACCATTACCTCTGCTGATATGTTTCAATACTGGTTTGGCTGTCTGCTATATGTAGATGAGTGTCTTCAGGTAAGTATATTTCGTTTACCTGTCTTATTTCCCTGTGATTAGACAATTTTTGTCTTTGGCTAAATTAAGACAGTAAGGATATCTTCTGCTATTAGTTAATAGCTGTTATCTTGACTGTCACATACACAACTTATTGTATTACGCTTAACACCTCATTTCCACACTACTTACAGTAATAGTGATCCAATTCCCCAGTATAAATATACTAAGATTTATAACCTTTTGTTACATGATAGTAAATTGTTGTAACATGACATGACAGTCATACAGGTTGGGGAGCTGTCTGAGGTTCTCTGACAGCGCAAAGAGTTTGGAATCCTTGAGAGTCGAGGTTACCAATTAATATTCTGCAACTCCGTTCTCTCTTCAGGCTTGCTCTCTATTGAAGAGTGCCTTACATTTGTTTTCAGACAGACAATATCACAACAGTGTCATATGTCAATCATCAAAGGGGGACTCACAGTCCCCTAGCTATGAAACAAGTATCTTGAATACTTTCTTGGGCGGAATCCAATTCTTGTCTAATCACTGCGATTCATATCCCAGATGTAGAGAACTGGGAAGCGGATTATCTCAGCCTTCAATCTCTACATCTGGGGGAGTGGTCTCCATCCAGATGTGTTCTATCAAGTTGTACAGATGTGGGGCCCTTCAGAATTAGATCTGATGGCCTCTCGTCTGAACAAGAAACTTCCCAGGTACCTCTCAAGGTCCAGGGATTCTCAGGTGGAAATGTTAGATGCTTTAGCAGTACCCTGATCTTACTAACCTGCTTACATTTTTCCTCCTCTGGTTTTGATACCAAGGGTGATCTCAAAGATCATAATGGAAGAATCTTATGTCTTTCTGATGGTCCCAGCGTAGCCTCACAGGATATGGTATGTGGACCTTGTCCAAATGTCTCTGCTTTTTCGGTTTTATTTCACAGAAAGATTGCTAACGTTCCTGATATCCACTGTTTTGTTCAGGCTTTAATTTGTGTTAAACCTGTCATTAAATCTCTTTCGTTCCTAAGATATGGAGAGTCCACAACGTCATTCCAAATACTAGTGGGAACATCACTCCTGGCTGAGTCCACAAAGTCATTCTAATTACTAGTGGGAATATCACTCCTGGCCAGCAGGAGGCGGCAAAGATTTACTCCCCTACCCACAATCCCCAGTCATTCTCTTTGCATCTGTCAATGGAGGAGGTGAAGTTTGGTGTCTGAAGAAATTAATTCCTTTTTCTGATATTTTTCCCTGCAAGTAAGGATTTGGGTTTAGCCGAGTTTACGTCAATCTCTTCAGTAGAGTAGTTGTGGCTTTTAAGAAGTTAGGAAGTTGTGAACTAGCCCTTGCTTGTTTCCTAACACATTGCTGCCATGGTACAGAAAGCCAGAATTAGTTACTCTATTCTTTCTTTTTCTACAGGTCTCTGTAAGGAGTATGTGTCCTTTCACGCCTTGTGAGCTGTCTTCCTGCTGGACAGCTATACTGCAGGTAAGTGCATTTGTCTTCTAGGTCTTGGAGACTTGCACTTTAGAAGTATGTCCTATGCAGTAGATGGGGACATTTTTAAAATCCTTTATACAGGATTTTCTTTGGCAATGGGCAGGAACAATTATGTATGTTGAGACTAACAGGCCCATTTATCAAGCTCCGTACGGAGCTTGAAGGGCCGTGTTTCTGGCGAGTCTTCAGACTCGCCAGAAACACAACTTATGAAGCAGCGGTCTAAAGACCGTTGCTCCATAACCCTGTCCGCCTGCTCTGAGCAAGCGGACAGGAATCGCCGGAAATGAACCCGAACGAATACGATCGGGTTGATTGACACCTCCCTGCTGGTGGCCGATTGGCCCCGAGTCAGCATGGGGCGGCGTTGCACCAGCAGCTCTTGTTAGCTGCTGGTGCAATGTTAAATGCGGAGAGCGTATTGCTCTCCGCATTTAGCGAGGTCTTGCGGACCTGATCCGCAGTGTCGGAACAGGTTCGCAAGACCTTTGATAAATTGGGGCCATGGGGTTATCTTCCTTTTATTTGGGACGTTTTTTCTCTTTGGGCTAATTTTGTTGAAATACTTTTAGTATGTGTGTGGCTTATGTTTTATACAGGGATTTATGTATAAACTTAAAATTTGTCAGTTGGTTTTCTTTGCTTGCTTAGCTAGAACAGGCTTACTGACAGACTTCTTGAGCGTTTGTGTAAATTAAGCTCCGGTGTTGTAGGCAGAGGGAAACGCGCGCCTTTTACTTGCTTCATAGTTTCCCCTCTCTGACGGTCATGTGACTTCTCTCTGCTGCCGGATATTCACGGAGCGGAGCGGTGTCATTGAATTTCGCTCTGTATACATTTAAAGTGACAGTACAATTTTTAAAGAGTTTTATTTTTTTGTGTCATTTCTGTGGGAATTCTGGTAGTTTGATCATGGAGCAGGAGTCTGTTTCTATGGAGAAATGTCTATTGTGTCTTGAGGCCCAAATTGTGTTACCTATGCAATTTTGTTCCTCATGCTTAAAAAGGACTTTAAAATGTAAAGAAAAATGTTTTGTTTCTGAGCCCAATGTCTCTCAGGATGATGATGTTCAGGCAATGCCTCGGCTTTCTCCTCAAACATCCCAAGCCTACATGGCGTCTCATACACTGCCCTGCAGTTCCTCTTAGCCTCCTGGAGGAGTTTATTTGCCTGCAGATTTTGCTGCACAGGTATCTTCTGCGGTATCTGTGGCATTATCTGCTTTTCCTATACTGGGAAAATGCAAGAGGAAATTTAGACATTCAGATAGTAAGGTTTCTGTTCCACCTACTGCTATGCAGGTTGTCCTTTCTCATAAGTCTGATGAGGAGTATACGTCGGTAGCCTCTGAGGGTGAAATCTCAGATTCGAACAGTATAATTCACTCATCTGATACTGAAGAAGTAAACTTCAGATTTAAGCTTGAACACCTTCAAGTACTGTTAAAGGAGGTATTGGCTTCTTTGGACAACTCTGACTCTTCTGTCATCAACCCTAAAAAATCTAGTAAACTTAACAAATACTATGATGTTCCTTCCTCTGGAAGTGTTTCCTGTTCCAGACCTTGTGACGGAGATTATTTCACATGAATGGGAGAAGCCAGGGATACCTTTCTTCCCATCTCCCGTTTTTAAAAAAGATGTTTCCTATTGCTGACATTAAAGATTCTTGACACACGGTGCCTAAAGTAGAAGGGGCTCTTTCTACTCTGGCTAAGAGAACTACGATCCTTATAGAGGATAGCTGCTTCTTTAAGAATCCCATTGACAAGAAGCTGGAGGCTTATTTGAAAAATATGTTCATCAGGGTCTTCAATGACAACCTGTAGTCTGTATTGCCTCAGTAGCAAGTACTGCATCTTATTGGTGCGATGGCTTGTCTGAATCAATTTTAGTAGAGACTCCGTTAGAGGAGATCCAAGATAGGATTAAGGCTCTCAAACTACCCAATTCCTTTTTTTCTGATGCTAACATGCAAATTATAAGACTTGGAGCCAAGATGTCTGGCTTCACTGTCTTAACCCACAGGGCTTTGTGGCTAAAATCTTGGTCAGCTGATGTTACCTCAAAGTCCAAGCTTCTGGCGCTTCCTTACAAGGGTAAAACCTTGTTTGAACCTGGTCTGGCAGAAATAATTTATGATATTACGGGTGGAAAAAAAGGTATTTTCTACCACAAGATAATTACAGACCTAAGGGGCGTCAAAGTATTTTTCGTTCCTTTCGTAACTTCAAAGGTCAAAAGTCTTCCAAGCAGGAACAGCCCAAGTCCTCTTTGAAGCCCAATCAGTCTTTGAACAAGGGGAAGCAATCAAAGAAACCCTCTGCTGAGTCTAAGTCAGCATGAAGGGTCGCTTCCATGGACATCATTTTCTTTGCTCGATTCCATTTGAGAGATCTGCAATTATGCATGCTCAGACAATGGAATCGAGACCATTCGGATCTGTCTGAGGATAGATCTAGACCAGCCAACAAGAGACTCTCTCCCGTGGTGGCCTCTCAGGACCATCTGTCTCAGGGCACATGCTTCCAGAGACCTTCCTGGGTGATTGTGACCACGGATGCCAGCCTGCTAGGCTGGGGAGCAGTCTGAGACTTGTTAAAGGCGCAGGGACTATGGACTCGCAAGGAGTCTGCTCTCCCCATAAACATCTTGGAGTTGAGAGCGATGGCTTGGCCTCAATTTTCTTTAGCCCAGTTTATCAGGTTCCAATCGGACAACGTCGCCTCAGTGGCTTACATCAACCACCAGGGAGGAACTCGGAGTTCCTTAGCTATGATGATGGTGGCACCGATTATTCAGTGGGCGGAAGCTCACAATTGTTGTCTATCTGCCATCCACATGGGGGGGGGGGGGCTCTCCTCTCCATTCGCCAGGTTAACCCTCAAGTTGGGGGTTCCGGAGTTGGATCTGATGGTGTCCCGGCAGAACGCCAAGCTTTCAAGGTATGGTTTAAAGTCAAGAGATCCTAAGGCGCCTCTGATAGATGCTCTGGCGGTTCCTTAGGATTTTGGTCTAGCATATCTGTTTTCTCCGTTTGCGCTCCTTCCACGAGTCATTGCTCGTATCAAACAGGAGAGAGCTTCGGTAATTCTTATAGCTCCTGCATGGCCTCGCAGGATCTGGTATACAGACCTAGTGAAGATGTCATCTCCTTCTAACTCAGGGTCCATTCCTCCATCCAAATCTCGTTTCTCTGAAGCTGACTGCTTGGAGATTGAACGCTTAGTTCTGGCTAAGTGTGGGTTTTCTGAGTCAGTCATTGAGACCATGCTACAGGCTCCCATACCATAAGGTATGGCGTAAATACCTTTATTTGTGTGAATCCAAAGGCTATTCTTGGAGTAGGGTCAGGATTCCTAGGATTCTGTCCTTTCTCCAGGACGTTCTGGAGAAAGGGTTGTCAGTCAGTTCTCTGAAAGGTCAGATTTCTGCTTTATCTATTCTTTTACATAAACGTCTAGCAGATCTTTTTGTCAGGCCCTGGTCAGAATCAGGCCTGTGTTTAAACCTGTTGCTCCTCCTTGGAGCCTTAACCTTGTTCTTAAAGGGATAGTAAACCCAAAAAATATTTTCAACTCATTCAAAACTTCTTTTCTCCAACATTGGTGTGTCCGGTCCACGGCGTCATCCTTACTTGTGGAATATCTCTTCCCCAACGGTAAATGGCAAAGAGTCCCAACAAAGCTGGCCATATAGTCCCTCCTAGGCTCCGCCCACCCCAGTCATTCTCTTTGCCGTTGCACAGGCAACATCTCCACGGAGATGGTTAAGAGCATGCAGATAAAGTGGTTTTGCGTACTAAGCCTGGTTTTCTTCCAAAGGTTGTTTCTAACAAAAATATTAACCAGGAGATAGTTGTACCTTCTTTGTGTCCGAATCCAGTTTCAAAGAAGGAACGTTTGTTACACAATTTGGACGTAGTCCGTTCTCTAAAATTCTATTTAGAAGCTACAAAAGATTTCAGACAAACATCTTCTCTGTTTGTCGTCTATTCTGGTAAAAGGAGAGGTCAAAAGGCGACTTCTACCTCTCTTTCCTTTTGGCTTAAAAGCATCATCCGATTGGCTTACGAGACTGCCGGACGGCAGCCTCCTGAAAGAATCACAGCTCACTCCACTAGGGCTGTGGCTTCCACATGGGCCTTCAAGAACGAGGCTTCTGTTGATCAGATATGTAAGGCAGCGACTTGGTCTTCACTGCACACTTTTGCCAAATTTTACAAATTTGATACTTTTGCTTCTTCGGAGGCTATTTTTGGGAGAAAGGTTTTGCAAGCCGTGGTGCCTTCCGTTTAGGTAACCTGATTTGCTCCCTCCCTTCATCCGTGTCCTAAAGCTTTGGTATTGGTTCCCACAAGTAAGGATGACGCCGTGGACCGGACACACCAATGTTGGAGAAAACAGAATTTATGCTTACCTGATAAATTACTTTCTCCAACGGTGTGTCCGGTCCACGGCCCGCCCTGGTTTTTTAATCAGGTCTGATGAATTATTTTCTCTAACTACAGTCACCACGGTACCATATGGTTTCTCCTATGTTTTTCCTCCTGTCCATCGGTCGAATGACTGGGGTGGGCGGAGCCTACGAGGGACTATATGGCCAGCTTTGCTGGGACTCTTTGCCATTTCCTGTTGGGGAAGAGATATTCCCACAAGTAAGGATGACGCCGTGGACCGGACACACCGTTGGAGAAAGTAATTTATCAGGTAAGCATAAATTCTGTTTTTATAATAAAGCCTTTTGTAATTGGGACCTTTGTACGGTTTTCTTTCCATTTCTTGAAATTTTAATTGAAACATTAATTTTGCGCCAAACCCATTTTCTACTTATTATTATGCAGCATGTTACGATGTTCTACCTAGGTAGAAACATCATGGCGGACCGCATGCGCAATTAAACTATTTACATTGATAACACATGCGCAGACTCGCCCCCCTGTCTCCAGCACCGCTTTCAGCAGTCTACTGAGAGGAGACAGGAACACAAGTTACTAGAGCGGCATCTCTAGCCACCTGACAGATTTGTATTACAGTATCTCAGAAACCGTCCGGCATCAACAGTGTGTATGTTGCGATTCTTCCCTGTTTGTGATGAAGTGCATCTGTGCTTCTGATATTTACAGCGTGAGTATGAGCGCTCTGTTTATTTACACTGTCGGACTCATCTCCCCCTCCCTCTTGCTGTGTTTGCTTTCATGTGGAATTGGAGCCCTCTCTAATCAATCAAACACAGCAAGGGAGAGGGGGGAGATAAGCCGGACAGTTTTAATAAACAGAGCTTTCACACCGCTGCTGTATTCAAAGTCTGAACTTGAAGCAAAGATGCACTAAATCACAGGCATGGAAGAATTCTAGTATAAACGCTGCTCTCGTTAGTGCAGGGCTGAACTGGGACAAAAGCAGCAGCAAAGTCTTGCACAGCTAGTCTCAGCAAAGGGTATTCCCTGTCTCCTCTCATTTGCCTGTGTGAAGCTCAAGCTGCCCCTCCAATACAGATGAATAGGCTGTGAACAGCTGTACATTAACATTGAGACTGCGCATGCAATGTTTACTGAAGGCAATATTGAAATGAAGGGATCCAGCCGCTTCACCATTGGATGGATTTACATAAGCCATGCCTCATTTTATGGGCGGTCATTACTGCTCATTTCATGATAGTTTATTGCTAAAAAATAAGGTATGTAAAAGCTTAATTTTGTCTTAAAAACGGTTTAATTTAATTGCATTTATAATAGTCATTATAATAAAATAGTTTAATTAGCGTCAAATGGGAACAATTTCTAACCCTTTAAAGTTTTGCAGCAGGCTCTTTTTGAGCCTATGCATTCTATAGATATTATTGTTATCTTGGAAGGTTTTGTTTCTAATTGCTATCTCTTCTACTCGGAGAGTTTTGAAACTCTCGGCTTTGCAGTGTGATTCGCTTTATTTTATCTTTCATGCAGATAAGGCAGTTCTTCGAACTAAATTGGGTTTTCTTTCGAAAGTGGTTTCGGATAGAAATATTAATCAGGAAATTGTTGTTCCTTCTGTCTGTCCTAATCCTCCTGCTCCTCATAAGGAACGTCTGTTGCACAACTTGGATGTGGTGCGTGCTCTAAAATTCTACCTTCAGGCCACAAATTATTTTCACCAGTCTTGTGCCCTGTTTGTTTCTCTGGAAAGCGCAAGGGTCAGAAGGCTACTGCTACTTCTCTTTTCCTCTGGTTAAGAAGTATAATTCTTTTTGCTTATGAGACTGTTGGTCAGCAGTCTCCTGAGAGAATTACAACTTATTCCACTAGGGCTCCTTTTCTTGGGCTTTTAAACATGAAGCTTCTGTGGAACAGATTTGCAAGGCTGCAACCTGGTGTCCTCTGCATACTTTTTCCAAATTTTATACTTTTGCTTTGGCTGAGTCCTCTTTTGGGAGAAAGGTTCTTCAAGCGGTGGTGCCTGTTTAGGTCTGCCTGTCTTGGTCTGCCTGTCTTGTTCTCCCTCCCTATTCATTCCATGTCCTATAGCTTGGGTATTAGTTCCCACTAGTAATTGGAATGAGGTTGTGGACTCTCCATATCTTAGGAAAGAAAACTAAATTTATGCTTACCTGATAAATTTCTTTCTTTCCGAATATGGAGACCCCACCCTTAATTAAGACAGTTATTTTTGACTGAACCTCAGGCACCTCTACACCTTTGTGTTATTCCTTTTTCTATTTCCCTTCGGTTGAATGACTGGGGATTATGGGTAGGGGAGTGACACTTATAGGCTTTGCTGTGGTGTTCTTTGCCGCCTCCTGCTGGCCAGGAGTGATATTCCCACTAATAATTGGAATGACGTTGTGGACTCTATATATCCGGAAAGAAATTTATCAGGTAAGCATAAATTTTGTTTTCTCCTCGGAGTCTAAATCTGGTATTAAAGATTCTTCAGGCTCCTCCTTTTGAGCCTATGCATTCTTTGGACATTAAACTACTTTCTTGGAAAGTGTTGTTTCTTTTGGCCATCTCTTTTGGCCATCTCTTCTGCTAGAAGAGTTTCTGAATTGTCTGCTCTCTCATGTGAGTCTCCTTATCTGATTTTCCATCAAGATTAAAGCAGTTTTGCGGACTTCTTTCAAATGTTTACCTAAAGTTATGAATTCTAACATTAATAGGGAAATTATTGTTCCTTCTTTGTGTCCTATTCCTAAATCTACTCTTGATAGATGTAGTAAGCTTTGAAATATTATGTAGATGCTATTTCAGACAGATTTCTAGTCTGTCTGTTCTTTTTTCTGGTTCTAGTAAAGGTCAGAAAGCCTCTGCTATTTCATTAGCATCTTGGTTAAAACTTTTAATTGACAAAGCTTTTTTGGAGGCCACATCTTGGGCTTTCAAGAATGAAGCTTCAGTTGATCAAATTTACAAAGTGGCCACTTGATCTTTCTTGCATACCTTTACTAAATTCTATCATTTTGATGTATTTGCTTCTTCTGAAGCAGTCTTTGGTAGAAAGGTTCTTCAGGCAGCTGTCTCAGTTGGATTCTATTGCCTATGATTTAGGTCTTTTTTTAATTTAAAAAAGGCTCTATTTCTTTTGGATTTAATTTCTCTGTGAAATAGCTGTTTTTTTATTTGTATCCCTCCCTTTATTTGTTACTCGTGCACTTCCACATCTTGGGTATTTTATATCCCATCAGTTACAAGTTTGTGGACTCTCGCCACCTATATGAAAGAGAGTCCACGAGGCCCACTCAATTTTCATTTTTTTTTTTGTGTTATTTTTCTTTTTTATATAAAGCACATCTTTTTTCCTGCTGCTCCTTTTTTTATGCTTTTACTCCTTAACCACCTCACCTCTTGGCTATACGTTAAACTGAGATATGAGTGAGGTGGGCGGGGTATTTATTGGCTTTTGAGGTTTGGGAAATTTTGCCTCCTCCTGGTAGGAATGTATATCCCATCAGTAACAAGCTTGTGGACTCTCGCCACCATGAAATAAATTAATTTATCAGGTTCTTACATAATTTTTTATTTTTGTAACCTTGATCACCAAAACAATATGAGATGCCTTTTACATTACATTTTATGACCAAAACTATCTGCTTCCAAAATATTTCTGTTTCTGTAAATAAGGGAACATGCATTACCAATTTGTACAAGACTTTTCAAAATGCATTTTAGTGGTTAGTTTTAAGTTTAAAAGATGTTTGTAAGGTATGTGATATGTTATCTGTATTTTATTACTTTACATATATAGTATACATAATTCACTTTTACTATTTTGCCAATGCCAGCCAGAACATGGAATATAAATCTATTTTAATTATTTAATATATTTAACCTTTTAACAGGTGTTGGCCAAAGTGCCGAAGGAGGAGGAAGAGGCAAGTCTGGAACAAAGCTTTTCCAAGACTTTCAGGTCTTAAGTAGGATCTGGACTCACCCTTGGTGTTTGCAGCTGGACTATATTAGTAAAGAAAATAAGGTAAGGCAGATATCATGTTATATATATTTTTCTTAAATTTTTCCCCAATAACATATGCCAAATGTTCGGGCAGAATTTCAGTGAAATAATGGAGCTTTTTTTAAATACTTGGTGCTAGACATTGGTCTGCTTTTCTTTCATCTCTGATCATGTTCCTTCATATTTGATATGTGCCCATTATTAAAGCTTTGTTTGAAATTATGTAAACCAGACATTTTCCAAGTGACTTAACAGATGTGTAGAAGAGGTTTCAGTTTTAAAAAGGGCCTGCTGCAATGGAATAATTGATGTGACGTCTGTAACTACTTTTATTTATTTATTTATTTATTTTTAGGGATATTTTGATGAAGACAGCATGGATGAATTCATAGCATCTGATTCAGATGAATCTTCAATGAGTCTTACTTCAGAAGAAGAGTCATCCAAGTAAGCAATTTGTTTTAAAAATGCTTTACACCACTTTAGGGTTTTCAAGAAAGATATAAAGTTTCCCACCTTATATATTAATGCACTGTAAAATCGGGGAAATTTTGTACCCACAAATGATTAGTGTGTTTATCTTCTTATGCCAGAAAGTCACTTAACAATAAAATAGGAAAAATCACAAGGATTTGCTCATTCAAAAATAAAGTACAAATGGTTATTGTAGGTTTTGCAGTCTCGTGTCAAAATATTATATTATGAAGTAAATTATTTTGCATGTTTTTCCCCCCACAATTCATTAGAATGGTCCAGGCGCTGTATTCTGCGCCTTTCGCAACTGTCAGAGGAGTAGGTTTTAGATCTAAAGCCTTCTCCATTGCAAATGGCACCCGTCAGGGTTGCCCTCTTTCACCTCTGATTTTTGCTATGGCTATGGAACCTCTAGCCCAAGAGATCAGACATTCTCAAGGTATAGAAGGAGTCAAGATAGGTGAGCGATCTGAGAAGATCGCCCTTTTTGCTGATGACCTAACCATTTTACTAACTAACCCAAGCTCTTCAATACCAGAAGCTTTTAGGACCTTAGAATTCTTTGGGACTATAAGTCTTTATAAAGTAAACATTCTTAAAACTGAAGCCCTAGCAATTGACCTTGATCCTGAGTTTCTTGCCACTCTTAAGGCTCGCTTCTCTTTCACCTGGCACACAGACCTTATAAAACACCTAGGTGTACTTCTTGGCCCTGACATAAATAAGGTTATTAAACACAATTTTGAGCCACTGATTGCTGAAATCAAAAAGCTTTTGCAGAGGTGGGATTATAGAGAAATCTCCTGGATGGGACGCATCTCTACCCTTAAAATGGCCATCCTTCAAAAAAATTTGTATCTATTCCGGTGCATACCCTACACAATTCCAAAAACCTATCCCTCTCAGATTCATTCTTTATTTATCAACTATGTTTGGAGAGGGAAGATCCCGAGAGTGGCGAATCGCATTCTCCAACTACCGATAAACAAAGGAGGTATAGCTTTTCCCAATATATACTTATATCACGACGCAGCCAGGTTGACTCATTTTGCAGCCTGGAGCAACGAGAAAGAGAAACCGGTGTGGTT